>NW_027581177.1:0-4740 GCF_028453695.1 Augochlora pura
AAATACTTATAACATAAAAACTATAATACGCTTAATCATTAGCTTAACTAATTTTTTTTTTTTTTTTTTTTTTTAATATTGACGTATTTACATTTTAATTATTCTAAATTCATTTTCCTTCTAAATTCTATGAATTTAGGTCCTGGCAATGGCTTTGTCATGGTATCCGCTATTTGTTGATCTGTAGGAATGAATTTTAGTTTAATAACATTTTTCTCCACTTGTTCCCTGGAGAAATGATATTTAATATCTATATGTTTCGATTTCTTGTGATTACCCGGATTATTCGCTATATTTATACAACCAGTGTTATCTTCAAATAAAACTATTGGTTTTGAAATATTTACATTAATACTAACTGCTAAAGCTTTTAACCATATAGCCTCTCTAGTGGCTTCAAAAAGAGCCATATATTCTGCTTCGGTAGAAGAAGCAGCCACAGATGCTTGTCTCCTTGTTGACCAAGAAACTGTGCATCTTTCAAATAATTTGAATAAATATCCCGTCGTACTTTTTCTGTCATTTTCATCATGACCTCCCCAATCAGAATCGACATATCCACTAATTATGTCATCATAATTACCTCTTTCATATGTTAATTTAATATCGACTGAACCTTTGAGGTATCTCAATACTCGCTTCAAATTCTGCCAAAGTTCTTTGTTATTTTTATTTGTGTATCTGCTCAAGATATTTATTGCCGCACTTAAATCGGGCCTTGTACATAACATAACGTACATTAGACAACCGATCAAATTACGACATGGTGCTTCTATTTTTGCATCAGAATTTAAAGCTTGATAATCTAACTTACTTGGCAAAGGTGTACTAACGGGATTACATTCATTCATATTAAATTTTTCTAAAACGGTTTTAATATATTTGCTTTGGTCTAAAGTTATTTTATTTTCATGACGTTCAATTTTTATTCCTAAGAAGAAGTTAATATCTTTTAAATCCGTCATTTTAAATCTATTCATCAAATAACCTTTAAATTTTGCCATTGTTTCCGGATTTGCAGTAGCAATCACAAGATCGTCCACATATAGTACAACATATATATTTTCTAATATATTTCCTTTATCCAAGATATAAATACAACGGTCGACTGATGAACTTCGAAAACCTTTTTCTACAAGACTATTGTCAAATACTTCGAACCAACATCTTGCTGCTTGTTTTAAACCATATATTGCCTTACTTAATTTACAAACTTGGTTGCTTCCGCACGCAATTCCTTGAGGAACTTCCATATAAATTTCCTCTTTTATTCTACCATTTAAAAATGCAGTCTTTACATCCATATGATGTATTAATAATTTGAATTGATTAGCAAAAGCTATTATAAATCTAAAACTCGCCATTCTTGCAACTGGTGCAAATGTTTCATTATAGTCAGTTAAATATTCCTGACTGAATCCACGCGCAACAAGACGCGCCTTGTATTTTAACGGATTTCCATGTTCATCATTCTTAATAGTAAATATCCATTTACAATCGACTATATTTACATCTTTAGGTTTCTCAACCAATGTCCAGGTTTTATTCAATATCAATGAATTAATTTCACTGTCTATTGCCTGTTTCCAATGAATTTTATCATGTCTACTATCAATCTCTTGAAAAGAGCTTGGTGTGTTATTTACACATGACTGTGCACACATGATAATGTCATCTTGTGTGTCACATTCATTATATGAAATAAGAGGGCGTTGCTTAATCCTTTCACTCCTTCTAGGTTCGACTGTATCAATTATCTTATGCATATCATTTTGAGAAGAAGAAGACTCATTGTGCATATCTGTTTCTGTTACAGATTTATTAGATTCTATTCTAATTTTTTTTTTTTCGAATTTACTTTTACTCTCGACTTTAATGTATCTGATTTATCACTATCAGATTTATGAAACAATTCATCAATTTCTACTGATTTAGATCTTATCACAGATGTATCAGTTTTGTTATTGATGTGATCTGATTTATCACTATCAGATTTATTAAACAATTCATCAATTTCTACTGATTTAGATCTTATGACAGATTTATCAGTTTTGTTATTGATGTTTTCGTCGACCATCCTTTCAGGTCTCATTATCGGTCGAGTTTTCAAGTAATTCGATTCGTCTACAATTACGTCTCTAACTACGACGTATTTTTCACTTTCCACATCCCACACCTTATAACCATTCGGTTCATAGCCAAGTAAAATACCTTTCCATGACTTTTCATCAAATTTAGTTTTCCTGACTTTATTATGAACATAAACAGTAGAACCGAAAATTTTTAGATACCTTAATTTAGGTTTCTTACTGTGCCACAATTCAAATGGTGTCTTATTTTCAATTAAAGCTTTAGTTGGCGTTAAATTAATCAAATATGTAGCAGTAAGCACTGCTTCTCCCCAAAAAACTTTATCTAATTTAGCACCACTTATCATAGTGCGTGCTTTCTCTGTTATCGTCCGAACCATACGTTCGGAAACGCCATTTAATTGAGGTGTTCGTGGAACAGTTAAGTGAAAACTTATACCTTTTTGCACACAATAGTCTCTCATCTCATTTGATAAGTATTCTCTACCGTTATCAGAATATAAATTAACAATTTTTAAATTAAAATGAGCCTCACTTTTTGCAACAAAATCTTTAAATACAGAAAATACATCTGACTTATACGTTATCAGGTATGTGACACAATAGTGAGTGAAATCATCAACAAATAATACAAAATAATTCTTGTTATTAACGGTAGATGGAGTGATAGGTCCGCAAACATCAGAATGAATAATAAACAATGGTCGCTTTATATGACTTTTATCCTTAACTTTTTCAAAGCGTAATCTCGCTTGTTTACCATTTATACAAGCTTCACACAAATTATCATCTGGTGTAACATTTTTAATATAGTCTATATCATCAACCATTTGTTTATCCCTCAATTGTATAAATTTAGCTTTGCCAATATGGCCCAATCGTTTATGCCACAGTTCATATTTATTGCAGATAGCATTATGAACATGCGACATTTGATTGTTTAGCTTTTTTATATTTATTTTAAATTCTATACAAGTTAAATTATCTAAGGGCTTACCATACATGACGGGTTTACCGTTTTTATATATTCGGACACCTTCCTCATCGAAAGTGATAGACATCCCTACCTGCTGCATCCTTCTCACGGACAATAAATTATATGGGACGTCTTTACAAAAGAGCACGTCCTCCAGAACACCATCGACTCCAAGGTTGCTCGTCACACGAATATTGCCCTTTTTCGTTGCCGTGATGAAACTCCCCGTCTTCGCAACCGAAATTCTTACTGGGGGCTGCAATACCTGGTGTGTCGTAAAAAAACTGTCGCTGTTCACTAGGTGGTCTGATGCCCCTGAGTCCAGTAGGAATGTTAGTATTTTAGTATTTGCAGATGTAACGTTTCCGGCCATGAAGGCAAAACTTTCTCCCTGCGACCCGCTCGGTTCTGCCACTTGGATGGTTTGTGCCGTCGTTTTCTTTCCATAATCGTGTACTTGATTTTTCTTGTAATAAAAGCAGTCACTAATTTTGTGTCCTCTTCTACCGCAATGATGGCACTTAACGAAAGACACAGTCTTATTAAATCTCCGTGGTTGAACTTTATTATGTCCATTGAAAAATTTTTTTGATGGTCGCGATTCTTCAAAATTTTTTCTTTTTATTTTTTCGCGAGTAACGTGCAACACTTTCACACTTGTGTCGCGGCACTCACTATTTAGTTTTACTTCGTGGTCAAGTAAGCGTATTTTTACAAATGCTAATGTTAAATTGTCTTCAGATAATGTCTCAATTGCAGTTATTACACCGTCATATGCAGAAGGCAATGTTAACAACAAATGCGCCACTTTATCAGTTTCCTCTAACTTCGCGCCTGCGGCTAGCAATTCAGAAATTATTTCGTCAAAGACCACGAAATGTTTAGTTAACGACATTTCGTTTTCTAGTTTTAAACACAACAACTTCTTTCTCAAAGCTAATTGTGTCGCGAGACTTTTTCTTTCGTAAATGGCATCTAAATTTTGAAAAACTTGTCGCGCACTACTGTTAGTTTGTACAAAATGAAGTAATGAGTCTGATAAATACTCTACAATAACGTTTTTAGCAATATTTTCTGCTTTTATCCACTCACTCGATACTTCTGTCGGAATATTATCATCAATAACTTTAATTACATCTAGTTCTGTTAACAAACCACGAATTCTAAATTTCCACACGCTATATTTTTCACCGTCAAAGGCTTTAATGTTTCTTTTCATTTTTAGATTTTCCATATTTTAAATATTTTCAATGTTACTAAATTATAATATCACTGTGATTATATAGTTTATGATTACACAACACAGTTTTAAATTGATAAAATGGAATACAATATTTAAACGTTATCTGGGCCCATAACCTATTGGAAATGGGTGTTTAAATACAATTAAACTAATGTGTAGTTTTAAATATAAGAAACTTTATTTTACGGTGCGTGAGGAAGCTCTTTTCTATGCAGATGCTTTTCCACGACTGACCGTGGTCTTTTCGGAACCCCGAAAAGAAAACTCGGGTCCCCTCGTAATTCGAAACTGTTATGCTTGTGCCTCACAAGGCCAAGCACTTATACGAGGTGTATATTTTCCTATCTTAATTTCCATCGCTTCTAAGAACATTGATTTGTTTTTGTCCATGCACAAATATCGTATTGTGGGCAATACGTAATATTCCAATA
>NW_027581178.1:0-4739 GCF_028453695.1 Augochlora pura
CTCTCACGCATTTCTAATACTTGTTGATTAGTTTTCCATGATTTTAATAATAACCAACCAGCAAGTCTGTTTCGAGAAAGCACCCTTCCCCTGCGCCTTAACGGGTCCTTTTGGGAAGTTGCTGTTATATGGAAGGTGGGGATGACAGCCATATTTTAACAAAGATTCCTTCAACAAAGCTAACATGGGACTTACCCTTCGGAACTATCCTTTTTTATGACACGTCTTGGCTATTGAGGCCGAGAAAAGCAAAATCCTAAAACTAGCAATAAAGTATACGTTCTCTTGGCAGGAAAATTATTTTAAATCTAAATTGCCTACCAGCCGTTAGCGAATAATCCGAGACTCAAAAATAGCCGGTCAGGTACGTCCGTGTCATAAAGAATATTAGTGCTGGGCACTAACAGTGTTTCTCGTGGAGTTCTAAACGTATGTGAAGGAATTCGCTGAGACGTATCCTGCTGGATCGTTCGCGGAATGTCCGCGACGCTTCCCGGCCTATCTCTGCTGACGCTGCAGTCTCGACGGCGCGAGAACGTTCGCGAAGCTTCACGGCATATCTTGTCATAGGAATTTGCAGGCGCATATCCTGCCCCATTGGTGTGAATGTGGAGGTGTGTACCTATCTTATGAGATATGGTGTTCTGCCTGTTATAATAGTGTACTTATAGAGGGTGTGTCTAAAATATACTACTGTGATCAAAAAGTAAGGTGAATTTGTTTATGAAATGTAAAATGTCAAACGCGAGGCCGATGGTGTGTAGAGATGTCTACACTTGCTGTCCCTCGAATTACACAATACCATATGTAGCGTTGTCTTTAATACTTCTTTTATAATTACCAGTCGCTTTTTTTAATGTTTTATTCATAAATAAAATAAAATACTTGATTCGTATAATGAATAAATACGGTGTAAAGTATGTCGTGTTCGGTATCATTTTAATTAGAAAAATCTGACCAATATATTAAACAAATTTTCATGTATAAAAAATTGGAAATAAAAAAGTTAAGTCATCGTTTTTATGCTAGCATTACAATGTATTCATAGTAACTATACACCGGCATGCGGCGGCTGCCTTTCGAGGTACAGTAATGGTTCGATGAATGACGCAACCTTTCGATTCAACTCCTGTCGCAGTGCTATTGCTACGCCACTGTAATTTATCGATTTCTTCGCTACGCCGATGCCGAGGTTCGACGGAGTCGATGAACACGTGTGCTGCGGCACGCGCCGCGGCTCCTTTGACTCTAATTCCCGGAAGACAACTCATAATACTATAACAAAACTTTCTTAATTTTAAGATTTTAAAACTGAATTTTTTTTAAACATATTGCTGATCATTTTCTGATTAAAATTAGACTAAAGATAATCCGAAGGGTCATCCTGGTCGAGTACGCGACGGTACCGAAACCGCAAGAGGTTGACCTGGACGATTTCCCCTAGCACATTTTGAATCATCTTTCTATGAATCTGCAAACAATCTTTTGCGTTATCGGTGCTGAGTTTCGAGGAGCTCGTATCTAAACAGTTTCGCACTGTTCAACCATCGTTACTCCAAGGCCTCGTCAAATTCCAGGATTGATGGAAAAAATACAGTAAATTGTTCCGCCACACTTTCCGTCAAACGCGTGGAATTCTGAATGTCTGGAAATCGAAGCCATCTCAGCACCTACCGCGTCGAAGTCCAGGCGATCTCTGCATTTCCTGTCGCAAAGGCGAGACGATTGATTCACTTGCGGTCGCGACCTCGAAGCGATAGCTAGTAGTACATACTTCGGGAAATGGCGGGTTCCTGAGGTCATTTCAAGTAATCTTTTCCTTTGCCGAAATGCAATCCGCGGCTTTGTTAACGAGTTATTAAGGAAAAAAGATAGCTGCGCACGGACGATTTTTCGTGCTGCTGCGCTTGCAAGTTTCCGTAATTTTGAGCGTCACAGTCTTTTCCCTCATTGTCTGCGAAAGATCCTTCGATGCTCCAAAACACTCGAAACATCTGTCTCATTCATTCCCTATTTTATGTCTCACTCTCGACTATTCTGCCAGCGTACCATTCTGGCACTCGTCTGAATATCCTTACACTGTGTTGCAGTTTGGAAAACCTTTTTTTCGTCAGAGCATTTCAGATTTCTTTAAAACATAGTGTCCGTTGCTATGACAATCGACACAGTCTGTGTGAACATCTTCGTGGAGAACGTCAGTTTCGTTCGAGATCTCCTCACTCTATAACTTCTCTGTTTTTTCAAATGTGCACGTCGCAAGAGCAGTAACTAATATTGTTTGTGTATGCGCAATGAAAAGGCAACGCGACTGCTGCAGTAAGAAGATTACAACACCGTATTTCAAATTAATCAGTCCTTTTCAGAATCTACATAAAATAACGCTGAAAACTTCGAACATGTGTCAATTGTAGAATAATTCGTGATCAGTGTGGAATAATAGTGCAGTGAAAGTGAAAGTTAGTGTAATCTGTGTCGTTTTGCATACATTTTACAACTTCTGGATTAGAACATTTACAACTGAATGGGTGAGTTTTTCATTAATAATATTTGTGAAATTTTTGAAATTAATAAGAAATTCATGAAATTCTCATTTGATGATTGAATGGGGCTCAGAGGCGATACGCGGTCGTCTCTCCTGACAGCGAGATGGGCTTCAGCCGGCTGTCTCGCATGTGCAGCAGCAGGAAAAATCATCCGTGCGCAAATATCTTTTTTCATTAATAACTCGTTAAGAAAGCCGCGGATTGCATTTTGGCAAAGCGAAAGGTTACTTGAAATGGCCTCAGGAACCCCCCATTTCCCGATGATTCCATAATTACGGATCACCCTGTATAAATAGTACCCCTTCTTTATTAACACGTGAGAAAACAGCTATTGATTATGATTTTTTACAGGAATTATATCTGTTTATATGAAAGACGAATACGACAAAAATATGATTTTTATTTAATTTTAATGTTTTATTTAATATCAATAATGTGTACACATTCCTTTCTTTTCCAGAACCGCTAACATTCTCCTAGGTAGCGATTTATATAATATGCTTAAATAATTACGCGAAATTTCGTTCCAACCTTCTTCAATCGCGGCTTTTAACTCTTTAATTGAAATATATTGTCTACATTTTCTGTAGACGTTACAAGGTAACTGTCCCCAGACATTTTCAATAATATTCAAATCTGGTGATCTCGCTGGCCAAGGTAAAAGTTGAATATTATTTCATTGAAAATATTGTTTTACCGCTTTGGTCGTATGCACTGATGCATTATATTGCTGAAAGATGACGGCATCTCCACTAATTTGTTCCGCATTTGCTGCAATTTCTTCATGACTTAGTTTTATATAATGAGCGCTTTTACATTTCGCATCGATAAAACGAATATTTGTTTTCCCTTTATATCCAATTCCTCCCCAAACCATGATTCCTCCTCCTCTCATCTGACGTTTAATTTGAAACATCGGTTGCTTTCTAAGGTCATGAAAATAATACGACCAACCATATGGACCATCGAGAGTAAATCTGTTCTCATCCGTAAAAAGCACTTTCTTCCACTTTTTATTCAATCTCTAATGTGCTCTTTGGCTAACACCAATTGATCAGCAATATGTTTCTTTGTTAAGGGCGGCTTTCTCTAAATTTTTTTACGTTCCATATGATCGGATTGTTGTAATAAACGCTGTACATTTGTAGCGTGGAGGAATCCAACAACTTGTTTTCCTTTTTGGCGTATAAAATGTATCACTACAGTGACACGAAGTCGAACTGCCGGAATGTGATAGTTGATCGTTGTGTTGCGTGTCCGCACCTTGAAGACCGACTCTGGCTGGATGATAGTCAATGTTGAAGATATGTTGATTTGTCGCTATACGAGCGATGATGTGACGATCAGGAATACTTGTTGTCGCTATACGAGCGATGATGAATATTTGTTGAGAATAATACAGCGGAAGATAGAATACTTGAAGAATACTAGAAATTGCGAGTTTTGTGCCCTTTTTATAATTACCCCGAAAGAACGCTCGCACGCGGATTGACTACTGGTGAGATGGAGTGGGAAGTCAGAGAGCCCGGGCCTCGCTGTGACGTAGGACGGGAAAACTCCAGCTAGTGACGTAGTCCCCGAAACCCAAGCGAGCGGCCGGCGCGGCCCATCTGGCGACTCCACCATAAACCGGGAAGACTAATTTCTGCGAAATTACTTTACTATCGGCTGTATTAATAAACCGACTTAGTTGAAATGCGATTTCTTAATGTGCTTCGCGATATAAAAAGGGCACTAAGGTTGTTGCGACGGCAACACCGATGGTCGAAAGTGCCTAGCCGTCCCTCTTTAGGTATTAAGCCGTAAACACGCGAAACAATCGACCATAGACAAAATCCGACGAACGACGACTAACGCAATTACTTTACGACTACCGTACTTACCGAAACTCGACTCGACGAACGGACAACACGTGCAACAGACCTACCGTACCGTTGCACGGACAAACATTCATCATTTTTACTGTAACAAAGAAGACGACGCAAACACGAAGTTCCTACCAAATTTCCCACTCCTCATTCCAAGTTCCCTGCGACACACCCACCTCCAATCAAAAACACTTCATTTCCTCCACTAAAAACTATCCTCCTCCAATCACTGAAAAACCGAGGTGACAACAGACAGAACACGACGAACGAGAGACAGAACACAGTAATCATTCATACATAACGCATCAAACTAAGATCACAGCTAACA
>NW_027581179.1:0-4729 GCF_028453695.1 Augochlora pura
TGAGTGATTGCTATATACTGAGTGATTGCTACATAGCAAGTGATTGCTATATACTGAGTGATTGCTATATAATAAGCGATTGATTTCTATATACTAAGTGATTGCTATATACTAGGTGATTGATTGCTATATACTAAGTGATAGCTATATACTGAGTGATTGCTATATACCAGATGATTGCTATATACTGAGTGATTGCTACATAGCAAGTGATTGCTATATACTGAGTGATTGCTATATACTGAGTGATTCCTATATACTGAGTGATTCCTATATACTACGTGATTGATTGCTATATACTAAGTGATTGCTATATACTAGATGATTGCACTATAGCAATCGATTCCCAACTTCCCCGGCCAATTCTCCAATTTCGAAAAGACCTCGAAGACCGCTGGCAAATCTCATCGTCGTTCGAACCATCGCGAACAAGCGTACGTCGGCGTATCGCGTGCTCGCCGAAGAGTGAAATATCGCGGGCCCGGGTATCCGGAGCGCGGGAAGTTCGCGGAGCGACGCGCGTCGCCGTTAATTTCCCCCGGGATGGATCCCACGAAGCAAAAGCCGGGGCGCGTCGTCGCGCGAACACCGTCGTAATAGCGCCGCGTGTGCTCGCGCGAAGCAAGGTCGGCGCGGAGCAGGCGCGCGCGAGCTTACAAGATTCTCCCGTTCCCCGTTTTCCTCCACCTCCGCTTCGCCGCGGTATCGACCTCTTCCTTCTTCTCTTCGCCTCCGCCAGCCGTCCCCCCCTTCACCACCGTCACACCACCACCACCACCTCCGCCGCCTCCTCTTTCCTTACCTCCATCGGTCCCGGGGCACAGCGCGCTAATAAAATGCGCTCTCGGCTCGTTCGCTTCGCTCGCGCGAAGAACCGCTCTTTACATTTACATGGCCCCGGACCTCTTCTCCTCGAGGCCGCGCTCTACGTGCCCGCGCGAGGACATCGCGCTCATGAATTTATCCCGCGGAGAGAAAGAGAGAGAGTGAGAGAGAGAGAGAGGGAGTCCTTTCCTCCCGCCAAGCGAGCGAGGAGAGACCGACCGGAGAACCAAGATGATAGCTGGATAACGCCGCTGTGTCATTGGACCAGTTCTCCAGCGGGGGGGGGGGGGAAGAGTGAGAGACTCTAAACGCGGCTCCGATACTGCTCGAAAGCTTGTTACCGGGTGATCCTCGCCTCGCTTTTGTACGGGACGAGAGATCTTGTTCACCAGAATTTTGTCTCGTTCCGATCGTGTACGGGACCCGGGATATCGGGCCTGTTTTATTCCCTCGCGCGCCTCGTTCGCTGCGTTCCGAGAAAATTCGCCGGGAATTTATTCGGTGACGGGGATGGTATTCTTAATGCGGGAAGGATGATGCGCGTGCACTTGTATTAAAAAGTGTACGTGTGTGACAGCAATGTATATATTATTATATTTGTTATATATTATATATGTATATTATTATAAATGATATTATTTAGTATATTATATGTTACTATATATAATATTACTGTGTATAATATATGTTATTATATATAATATTATTGTGTATACTATACGTTGTTATACTTAGCACTAACGATTTTAGAACGTTTTGAAAATAACAAACCCTCATTTGCTATACCAGCTGAAATCACTATACATCGTGACTAAAGATTTAACCTAACAGCAAAATATGTATTCCATATATATTAGCCATTGCCATTGATTAAAATTATTGACTGACGATCCCGGATAATATTTCAAAACGCCACGATGCATAATAAATGAAAACATAACCTAACAGTAAAATCTGTATTCTGCAAATTAACAATTACCATCGATTAATAACATCGTCTAACAATCCCCAAAAATATATCAAAACTATGCATCATGACTAAAAACATAACCTAACAGTAAAACCTATATTCTACAAACTAACAATTACCACCAATTTAGACCAATAACATCGTCTAACAATCCCCCAAAAATCCTCCACTCCTCCCTCGGCAACGTTCGACAAATTCTTTCGATCGCGCGGTCGCGGAAAAAAGGGTTGGACGCGCGTACGGTGCCCCGTCCCGCGGTCCCCGGTTCGAAGCCGGGGCGATCGGCTCGCGGAATTACAAATTTCTGCCCCGGAATAAGAAAGTCCCGCGCGAGCGAAGAACTTAATTTCAGGATCGGTTTTCGCCCGGCGCGGCGGTCCGCCGCGGTTGTATACGGGGGTCCCGACGGCCGAGAGCATTTATCCCAAAAGGAAGAGAAAAGAGCTGGCCGGTAATTTCGCTGCTCGGAATGAAGCGTGGCGTCCGGGCAAAAAGAGCGGAGTCCCTCTCTCGTTTTATGCTTTGCTCGCACCGTGTTGTACATTAGCTGTAGGTGTGCGTACACACCGGCCGGGGATAGAAAAAGGCACCGCGGTGCTCTGTTCAAGATCGAGAGAGAGAGAGAGAGAGAGAGAGAGAGAGAGAGAGACGGATGGAGAAAAACTTGGACTGAGTGAGCGACAAAGAGAGAGAGAAATGGACAGAGAGATAGAGAGAGACAAATTAAGAGAGAGAGAAAGAGAGAGACAAATTAAGAGGGAGAGAGAGAGAGAAAAAGACAAATTGAGAGAGAGAGAGAGAAAGAGACAAATTGAGAGATAGAGAGAGATAGGGAGAGACAAACTGAGATATTGAGAGAGAGAGAGAGAGAGAGAGAGAGAGAAGAACTGAGAGTTCGAAAGAGAGGAAAACAAGCTGAGAGATCTCGAGAGAGAGAAACAAACCGAGAGATCGAGAGAGCCAAAGAAAGAGAGAGGGGAGAGAGAAATGGGGTGGGGGAGGACGGAGGCTGAAAGACCAGAAGGTAATTGTACGAGGCAATCACGAGCGCGTTACAGCGTTCTGTCTAAAAAGCGTGACAAAACGCCGCGGCTTCTTCAATTTAGAAAGAAATAGGAGAAAGGGGAGAGAATCGGGGGGGAAGGGAGCCTCTGGCCGGGCGTTGGCAGTAGCGGCGTCAGGGGAGGGCAGGAGGCCGGGGCATAACTAAAATCTTCATCGTTTCTGCTCACGGGCGAAACTTCCGACGGGGAGAGGCCGTGCCCCGGCAAAAAGTGAACCGACCCAAGACGAGTTTCAAAGGTGGACGATGATAAATAAGACTGCTCTCCCGCGTTTTCCTTCTTCTCGGAACCACGAGAAGCCGCGCCGCGCCCGCTCTCCGCTCCGTGGCTCGTCCGTGGAGCCTTTTTGCGTTTCGGGAATTACGTAAGCGATTTGGTAGCCCTCGAATTCTTACACACCACCGCCGGGGTGGGAATCTTCTTTGTATCATTTCCTGGGATCCCGGCGATCGAACCGTGCAATTTCACCTCTTTCTCTCTCTCTTTCTCTCTCTTCCGCGATGGGAGACTTTTTCGTGCAAGCGCGTTCATGATTTTGTTACTTGTCATGCCGTTTTTCTGCTCGAACTTCTCTGTCCGGTTTTTTTCTTTTCTTTCCGTGATCGCGCACCGATCGCCGCAGGATTATTGCTTCGTTTTTCCACTGCAACACAATTACGAACCCTTCTTTTCTTGCGGGGGTCTCGTGTTGCAGTGATATAAACGGGCTCTTAGACAAATCAATCTGCGGCGAGCGAGGATGTATGGAACAAGATATCGTAGCTGTTTGCTGAGCGAATCGAGGATACTGAAATTCCGACGCGGAATTAATGGCTTGATTCCGTTTGAATTAATTCCGCTTGCATTAATATTGAATAGCTTGAATTAACAGCTCTTGTTGAATTAAGTTCGAGGTGGACGCGCCGCGTGAAAAATTCGAGGTTAGGCTATTGTGCGCTGATTTGGTTAGCTTGCATTGTGGAATCTGTTTTTTGGTATAGTTTACTGTTTTATTGTATTAGGTGCTGCACTTGTTATAGTTTACTGTTTTATTACATTAGGTACTGCATTTGTTATAATTTACTGTGTTAATATATTAGGTACTGTATTTGCTATAATTTACCACATGTTAGTATTTTACTATATTTGAGTAGAGTAATTAGAGGTGATTTTCTGATACAGATGGACGAAATCATTTTTATCTTTTTCATAATTTATTTCTACGCTTTTTAAACAAATCGGTTGTTGCCACGAACGCAACGATTAATAGTTTATTTCGTATAAAACTAGCTTTCACAAGCATAATTTCTTAAGGACATAACTGCTTTCTCTCCTAGTAAAATGACGCAACAAAAACACTCTCCACAAGTGATCTATTGTAACAGATGCTATATTATCGTGTTCGCTATCGAAGATATGTATATTGTCTACATGCATTTCCGTGCAAATTGACTGGCAGCTAGAATCGCTGCCGTTGCGCGCTGATCTTCGAGCAAGGAACATGGCTGCGAAAGAAGTTGAACGAAAAGAGCCGTGACGACCGCGACGAAGAAATGTGCCGGGGTCCGCCGGCAGCCACCCGTCGCGTCCAGCATTAGCTTCATTACCGAAAGGTCAGCCGCGACACTTTCTGACCTTCCCTTTTCAAAGCTCCACGGGCAACCGGAGATAACGAGCAACGTGGAAAGAGCGCGGCGTCGTGGCCATCGACGGGCCACGAAACGATGCGGACGAGACGGAGAGAGACGGCGCGACGAACAAAGGGAGAGAAGGAGACAGAGAAAAAGAGAGAGAGAAAGGTGGAGAGAATAAGAGAGAATGAGATGGAGAGAATAAGAGAGAGTGAGATGGAGAAAATCAGAGAGAAAAAGGGAGAGAGAGATGGAGAAAA
>NW_027581180.1:0-4724 GCF_028453695.1 Augochlora pura
GGTAAAATTATGTCATGTTTAGTCTCATTTTAATCAGAAAATTATCAACAATATGTTAAAAAGAAATTCAGTTTTAAAATCTTAAAATTAAAAAAGTTTTGTGTCGTAAGAGATTCGACGGTTGTTTAGCTTGGAAATAGAATAGTCTTTATTTCTAATTATTAATAATATGAATATATGGTTCGGTTTATTATGGATTCTTCAAGACTTCACGTGTGCTCGTCTCAAAGAACTGGGAGAGAGTGGTGCGTCCTCGAAAACCGCTAGCACGTTCCCCATGCCACCCCGTTGCGTCAGCGAGCCTAATTTCGAGGAACCATCCAGCCTATCAGTTTTCCACGAAGTTATCTAGATCTCCAGTGCAGGGGAACGCCTTCATAAATATACGTTCCACATTTGTTATAGTATTATGAGCTGTCTTCCGGAAATTAGAGTCAAAGGAGCCGCGGCGCGTGCCGCAGCACACGTGTTCATCGACTCCGTCGAACCTCGGCATCGGCGTAGCCGATTTTTACTTTTAGTAGCGAAAAAGTCGATAAATTACAGTGGCGTAGGAATAGCACTGCGACAGGAGTAGAACCGAAAAATTGCGACAGATATCGAACCATTACTGTACTTCCCACCTATAGATCTAGGCAATGCTGATTATGAACTAGGCTTGCTCGATTTGCAAACTTATTACTCGATACCTAACGTCAGTTCGAATATTGGAAACAATAAAATCTATTTCAGTGATAAAAACGAGGAGATATGCACCCCAGACGGCTCATACGAACTGGAGACAATCAACGCTTACTTGAGGCGTGGGATAGGTGCGCGGTATCCTTCTTCAACCACAGATAAAAACGATATGGAATATCCATTGATCCTACGAACGAACAACAACACAATGAAAACAGAAATTAAAAGCGCATACAAGATAGATTTTACAAAACCATACACCGTGGGCTCTATCCTAGGATTCTCTAGGAATCGTGTTCTATCACCAAACATGTGGCATGTATCGGACACATCCGCGAATATCATTAATGTGAATGTCATTCCAATAGAATGCAACGTAAGCACCGGTTCGTACGATAACGGGAAACTAGTTCATACGATACACGAATTAGCACCAAACGTTCCGCCAGGATATAAAATATCAGAAACGCCGGCACGAGCCATTTACCTTCCAATCGTTACACGACCAATTGATGATTTAACGATTCGCATCGTTGATCAGTCTGGACGTTTGATAGATTTTTGAAACGAAGAAATCACGGTACGGCTACACGTTCGTCGAACCGTCTCGTAACCTCATGTTAATTCATAATAATAATAATACGGTATCGAATACGGTGAATTACGTAAAAAACGACGTGCCGTTTAAAAACAACAATAATAAAGAGAAGAATACGGATAAGAAAACGAGGAAACTGACTGTGCGAAACGTGGAACATCTATGTACGATCTTTGAGATTCATCATTAACGAGTAATCCAACTCGCTTCACCACCACCATCATGCCCAACGATATTTTAAGCATCTCCGAGGCACCAATCTTCGACAATCGAATAACTAAGATAACACAGTGATGAGATAAGAATACCCATTCAACATCAAGCCTTGTACACTCTTCCATGTAAAAGCTTCCTCTACGTGGAGAGAAAACTCAGTCTACAGCCGGGTGGATCGACTGACGACTTGGTGCTTCTCCTTAACAATGCGATAGCATTCATGTTCGTTCAGATACGCTATGAACTGAACGGGGTGGAAATCGATCGGTCTAGAAATCCTGGTATAACAACACCATGAAGAATTACGTCAGTCTGAATGCTGCAAAGAGCAACATGTTGTCCAACGCAGGCTGGATGTACAAAGACGATGATAAATGAGGACAAAATCATACCGCAACGTCCGTGAACCCACTAAATTTCAACTTTTGCATACCTATGAATGTATTACTAATCTGCGAAGATTACAAACGAGTTGTAATAAATGCACGACATGAATTGATCTTGATTCGCGCATGCATCGACGCTAACGCGTTAGGAAGCATGTCCGACAATGTGAAACCTGTCCTGGATCTGCATAAAATTCAATGGCGAATGCCTCACGTTGCTTTGAATGAAATACACAAGTTGTCGCTGATGCGTATTCTAGAGAATGAAATATCACTCAGTATGAGTTTCCGTTCGCGGGAACGGAATGAATATCCGATGCTGCAAACAACCACGAAACATACTTGGGCGATAAAAACGGCTCCGCAAATGGAAAAACCAAGATATGTGATATTCGCGTTACAAACCGACCGGAAAAACGATCTGAAGCAAAACCCTACACACTTCGATTCATGCTCGTTATCGAACTTTAGACTTTACTTGAACTCAGAAATCTATCCCTACGATGACTTAAATGTTGATTTCGGGAAAAGTAAATATGCATTGCTCTACGATATGTATGCGAAATTTCAAGAGTCCTACTATGGAAAGGATGAGGTCTTGCTTGATACGATAGACTTTCTAGGATATGGACCGTTTGTGGTCATCGATTGCTCACGACAAAACGAAACACTAAAAAATGCCACCATCGGTGTGCGAATCGAATTCGAATGTCGAAAGGATGTTCCACCTTCAACGACTGCATACTGCCTGATGATACATGATTGCATCGTCGAGTACAACCCGTTGACGAACATTGTCAGAAAAATTTTATAATTATGGAAGTTTCATTGTAAAGCTAACATGTATCGAAAATATATAACGTTCTATTATAAAACATCTCTCTTTCTTTATTGCTCAACCAACCACAGCTAATTCATGAAAAACCATCGCGTTGCCCTCTCCAGAAAAATGTTACATTGCGTAATTGTGTTTTAAAGCATGCCAGGAGGATTGTGAAGGTGATTTTATTGAATCTAAAACAACATTATTTGTATGGTGTGTATACTTTTTTAATAATGCTTAAAAATTTATAATTAAATAATTTTCTTTTTCTTCAATACTTCTTAATAATGTTTTTAAATAACGAGAATATGATCTCTTTGGTAACATAGCGCATTTGTACATTCGGGTGCAGTCAATGCTATGAATATCCAATCTTTCTTCGGGATGAAAAATATTTTAGATACCTGAAAATAAAATTTATATGATAATTTTCTTTTTGAAATAAAATAAAAGTCGAGTGTAGCAGTACTTAGCAATCATAATGACAACAAAAATAAAAAGTAATAACAAAAATAAAAACACCGACTTTTGATTGCTTTTGATAAATTTTATAATTACCCATAAAATTTGTAAAAGGTATCCTGTGGATGAAGCTTGAAACATACCATGCCGACTTTTGATCACTTTTCGATAAATAATGAGACGCGGTAGCGCCTCGCGCCAAATAGTTGAGTTAGCACGCGCGACGCTACCAAGGATAACTATCTTTGACTAGAACGGCCGAAAATTTCAATTGCGATTTATTCTTTTCAACCGCATTGTATTTAATTTTAACGATTGTCTAGTTGTTAAGGATCACCAAGCGCGTACAAAAAGTCCTCAAATATGTGAATTAGGCTAGAAATAGCTGAGATATCGAGATCTCAATTTAACGAGCAGGTATAAATTTCTTTCATTTTCAGTGCACGCATTTGCAGATACTATACACTTTTCTGGGTCACACATTTTTACTGCTAGATGGCAGGTGAGCGCAGTCTAATGCTCAGCTTTAATCAGCTATAACCAAGCGTGTTACAACGCAGCTGTCAGATTTCGTCAAATTGTGATTTTGAATTGATAGGTTATGAAATGTAATAATAAGTTCTGAAGGGGACTTCCGTTTCCGGTAGCGAATACAGTTGAAGTGTTAGTGAAAGGTGTGGTTAGGGAGCTGAGATTTTGAAGATAGGGAGTGTTATAGTGGAGAGAGAGGTAGCTGAAGGAGTAGGGAAAGGGCAAGTGGAGTTAGGTGAAAGAGGGAAAAGGGCAGGAGTAAGGGAAAAAAGAGATAGAAAGGAAGATAGGTGGGAGGGATTTGGAGGTTAGGCGAGAGATAGAGACGGCGGCAGAGGCAGCGATGCCGAGTGGTGAAAAGAAGAAGTCTGGAGAAAGAGAACAAGCGGGGACGCGGGAATTTTAAAAAATTGAAAAGGGAAAAGAGGGTTAGATAGGAGAAAGACGGAATGGAGGGAGATAAGAAGGTGGTAGAGAATGAGAGGGAGAAGGGACAGGAGAAAGAGGGGAAAGGGGAGGAGAAGAGGAAGGTAGGAAGACCAAAAATGGCAGAGAAAATTATGAGGGAAGGTCGAATAGTGTACCACTGTTAGAGGCTTTCAAGAGGGGAGAGAAGAGAAAAGAGACGGAGGAAATAGAGGCAGAGATTTTCAGGAAAAGTCAAAAGGTACAGAGGTCGCCGGAATGAGAGCAAGAAGGAGGGCTGAACAAAATATTAAGGGAGATGAGGGAAGGTTTTTAGGAAGTGAAAAGGGAATTAAAGGAGGTGAAGGAAGGTAGAGAAGAGATGAGGGAATGGATGGAGGAAATAAGAAAGAGAGTAGACAGAATGGAGAAGAGGATTGAGGATATTGAGAAGGGTAGGAGGAGAAAGAGGAAGGGGTAGGGAAAAAGGACGAAAGAGAAAAGATAGAGCAGGTGGAGAGAAGGAGAAAGGAAGAGATGAAGGAATTAGAGGAAAGGATGAAGGGATTAGAACTAGAAGAGGAAAAGAGAAAGAGGGAAGAGAGGAAGAGAAATATAATTA
>NW_027581181.1:0-4723 GCF_028453695.1 Augochlora pura
TGTTTGACAACGTCGTCGACGATATAAAAGACCGAAGTAATTTTTTGGTAACAATAGCACAGTTTTCTAAAATTTGTAAACTCTTTTAAACAAAAAATCACTGAAAGGTGTCCTTTGGTAAAAAATAATGTTAAATAAGAATTTTGAAAGGTCTCTTTTGACCCGTTTAAAACAGTGTTAAACAAAAGCTACGAAGTAAAAGAACCTTTTAATAAAAATAGTATCAAATGAAAACGTTGAAAAATATCTTTTGTTCCTTTTTGCAAAAAAATAGCGTAAAAGAAAGGACGCTGACAAGAGCGATACAGGACGCTTCGAGTGCGCAATTCCATCGAAACTTTGAACAGCGGTAAATTTCGTTATACTGTTTGAAAATATCCCATTGTCGGGGGTCAGATGCTCAATACTTTTTCGAGATATTCGTGATTGGAGTTTCAATGCTGCTTGAACCTACCAGCCGAGTTGAAGTGGAGGCCAAGTACTTGCACCGGCGTGAATGTAATGCGCTGAACTAGTGCAGCGATTGTCAGAGTCAAAGTTCCTTCTCTTCTCCAACTCTTTCTCTCCACTTAGCCAACAAAAGATTGCCACACCGAGTAACGAGGATAATTTTAACAAAATATTATCATGAATTAACGAAACCGTGTAGCAATATTCAGTAAAAAAATACATAAAAAGAATGGCGCAAAATATATAGAAAATAGAATATATAAAAATTGATAAAATAGAATGTATAAAAATTAATAAAATAACATATATACAAATTAATAAATATCTAGTGCAACCAAGCTATAGTTTACATGACAGACTCGTTTAATACCAACAATTTGATCGCGGCAAGTACGGCGAACTGGAAGATAATCTGAATTTATTGGCAATCGAGTTGCTTGTCATAATTAGTAGCCGCCAATTACACGGACACGATACCGATTAAACGGCGAAAATATATTTACCGATTTTCTATGAACTGGCTTGTAAGAAGCTTCCTAACTTCCTGGAATTTTCCTTGAATTTTCGAGACAGCGGCGGAACGATCAAACTCCGTGCAACTAGGTTCGCCCTTAAAAAGTTTCGGAAATTAAAAGGAGAACTTCTCAACTAAAGTCATTCGCTCGAAATGATTTTCACTTGTTTCGAGACCCATACCAATTTAATATCTCCGGGATGAGATCACTTTATGTAATCGGAGTTCTTCTCATTTCGATTATTTCGAGATCGATAGCGAAGCCGTAACTATACCTAGATCCGTCGAACCGTTAATTTTATTTTACAACTCGATTTTCAATTATAAATCCGATTGTACTTCGGACTTTTTAATTATATTTGGAATTACTCATTCTGACATTCTTGATAATAAAATAAAGTGTACATTCCATGCAGAATTAAGGTTAATAAATAAATCAATTGAAGTTGAATAAAGTGCACAGTGCTATTAAAAACGTAATCAAAAAATTCGTCATCGTGACTAAAATTACGGGCTACTAAAAATAAAACTACCATACTATTTAGAATACCATAAATAATAATTTTTTAACAAGACAAGAGAGCGATTGAATAAAACACGTACATTGCTATAGTCCTTACACGACAAGGAAGTAGCTTCGCGTTCACGTTCCCCCTTCCACTAGCTGCCCCGCCACCGATAGCTGCGGCAGCGGGGTAGCTAAGTGGGGGTACGCGTTCTCTTGCGAGGACTATAACCGAACAAGGAACAACAGGAACGAACCATACAAAAATCCACAAAGGTTGAAATACCCCACAACGAAAATCGCAAATGGTGCGGATCGCACGCAATTTGCCACGATCGAACACGATTTCTTGCCGAACTGTTTCAAGGTATGATCTCGCTTCCACGCATAACTCTCTCTCTCTCTCTCTCTCTCTCCGCGTGCTTTTTCTTCAGCCACTGTCCGCAATTTTCTTCCACCTGTTCACACCATTTCTGTCTGGAGTCCGCCTAATCTCCTCCTCTCTTTCTTCTCTCTCTCTCTCTCTCTTACTCTCTTTTCTGTTCTGACTGCCTCTTTTCTCTCTATTCACACCATCGGGAACTTTTTCCCCCGTTGCTCCTTTCCCGTTCACCTTTCCCATTTATGACACAAACCGACGAGTACCGAGAGACACTCTTGTTGAGGGCTCTCGCCGGAAGAAAGCGGTAACGACGTAACACTCTTGGAACGTAACAGGGAGAGCCAGGAGAACCGGGGCCGCCGGGGCCACCCGGTCCTCAGGGAGTCGAAGGGGTTCCTGGACACGAGGGCATACAGGGCTCGCCGGGCAACGTCGGACCGCCGGGCGAAAAAGGAGCGCCTGGACCACCTGGACCGATCGGTCCGTCAGGAATTATCGGAGTCCCCGGTCCCAAGGTAATTACACGATTAATAATCTATCCGGCGACCGCGCCGTTCGCACTTCGGCGAGCTTTGAACGCCGCTGCGATTCACAGCCGATTCACGGTGGAACCTGTGGCGATTTTTACACTATTTTTATACAGATTCCGCTATTATATTATTCGGATACAAATTTGTTTAAATACGATTTATTCGAGACGATATTTTCGTAAAATTATCCGAATAAAATTGTACTCGGGAATTTATTCGGATACAATTATATTCGAGAATTTATTCGAATAACATCTTATTTAAAGAATTTTAAATATCTTCTTTACAGAGTCGGTTTATATATTTCGTCGTCGAACAGTGTAATATACCTTGTAAAAAGCTGTAAGCAACGAGTTTCGATCTCGTTGCCAGGTCGTTTTTGGAATTCCCTCAAGGTTGTTCACGGTGCTGGGCGGTACTGCGCTATTTGTTAATTGTGATTACGTGATTCGCAGGGCGACAAGGGTGATAAAGGTGAACGAGGCTTAACAACATCCGTGAACGGAGAAGCATTTGCAACCGGAGTGTTCGAGGGACCGCCCGGTCCACCCGGACCACCTGGTAAGCAGACGTAGGCGGTATTATTTCCATAATTTCGAAATTTACGATATCAGCCGTGAACTATCGAAGTTGAACGAATCGATGACGCTGTTCAACGCTGAACCGCATTTGTGATATTTAGTAGACGATGCCGATAGATTTTTGCCGATTGGATACGAATCTATAAATTCGTACTTAACTGTGCATGGAAATCGAACGCTTGATTTATAAATTATAAAGAAATACGTGTACGAAGAATATTGGATAACAGTGTCAAAATGTTGCAGCGATATAATTAAAAAATTTGAGCTAAAATCAAATTCGTAAATTATAACTAAAATTGATAGTATTATTTTTTTTGTCTCAGCTAAAGAAACGATTCTGGAATTGAAAAAACAACCATGAAAAGCATGAAAAAATTTTCAGCAAATAAATTCATAAATTTACACAGTATATATAATAATATATATGTATATTAGAAAAATTTGCAGTTCCTTCAGAAAAGAAAATTCAAAAAATGCTGAAAATCGTAGCGATAACATGTTCAAGAAAGAAATGCTTGAGTAGGATCGCGTGCTCGAGAGAAAGTTATGTCTCTGTAACCGTAAATTTCAGCAAACCGAGATTTTTGTAACACGGACACTAAACAATGTTAGCAGACGTGAACGGTGTACTTACAAACGGGTTTTCCACTGCTTTCCTACCATCTCGCGACATCTTCGACGTTCTCATGCCGTAAGCTTTCTTGATCGACCTGATTCTGATCTTCTTACCGCCGCTACATAAGTCTCTCTCTTCCAACCATCTTCCCTTCTTCTCGCCATTCTCGCGCTGCCGGCGAACTGAAAGTTGCGTCAGCGTTCTATCAATTTTTGAAAAAGCTCCGCGCGACGATTATGCAAGAAAACTTTTCGCGCTGCCAATTAAAGTTGCAAACGCGCTGTCGCGTTCACCGGTTACGAAAATTGCTTCTGTTTCTTCGAACGTTTCTGCCCTCGTTAGACGGCGCGATAAATAAAATAGGCTGCCTTTTATTGAAAAGATGAAAATTCCAAAATGACTGTGAAAAAAGAAACAGAAATTAGGCAAAAATAAATTACATTATATTATATTTTATTATGCAAAAGATAAAAATTCCAAAATGACTGTGAAAAAAGAAACAGAAATTAGGCAAAGATAAATTACATTATATTATATTTTAAGATATAAGTGAAGATTTTCGAGTATACCACTTGCACGGTTATGACGTTAATCCGCTGAAATAGCCCTCGATTTCCTTTCTGAAGCGAAGGCAGCGTTTTCTATAAAAATTTCGATTAATCCGTTCGAATGCATATCGGAAAGGAAAGCTGGTCGGATATTTCGCTATTTAGTGCACACGTAGAGCGCGGCGCACGGTATATCAAACTAACGAACTCGGTGTGCATCTTCCCTCACGGTTCGCCGCCTTTGAAAGCGCGATAGACCTATCGTTCTCGGTGTATTCAGTGCTCCCCACAATCGACAATCTGCCACCAATGCGTACGAACCCAAAAAATGGGTCACACGTCGATAAAAACTTCGACTTTCAAATTTCGCGATACCATTTCTCTCGCGGTGTTGGCGCTAAATTGCTTTTGTAATAAGTAGACAGCGGATTTTGTGGATTTAGGACAGGCGCGTGTGGTTCAAACCATAAAAATAATAAAAAGATTAGAATAATTTGATAACACTCTTGAACAGTATAACAGATTCGATTATTCAGCGTAGAAATCGTATAAAATGGATCGATTGAAATTTGCGCTAAAAAACAATTAATTTAA
>NW_027581182.1:0-4721 GCF_028453695.1 Augochlora pura
CTACCCCTCTCAGCGACACCTGCCCCTCTCCCGTCCGCAAACCCGACTCGCCCTATATTCGCGGGAAACCGGTAAACGGAGCAACAAGTGCAGGCTAAATCGCGACGTACGCGTCGGCGAAGCAACCTCCGCAGGACGATCGGCCGAGAGAGAGAGAGAGAGACAGAGAGTGAGAGTAAAACAATAGTATAGATATCCTGGCCGCGTGTTTGGCCGCGATCGTTAGGTGGTTAGGAGAGGAGGAACGTGTGTGGCTTCCATCGACGGCATGGGGCGATCGAAGGCGAGACAGCTTTTCCGGGAAGCCGAAACGGATTGCAGGGGATCGCGCAGCTGTTTCGACCAACTTTCCCGATCCGACTCGTGGATCTTGTCTGCCGATAAACGCGCGATAAACAGAAGGGGGAGAGAGAAGACGAGAGAGAAGACGAGAGAGAAGACGAGAGAGAATCCTGGAGAGCTAGTCGAAGCGACGCAACTCCGCGAACGCTCTCTCTAGTCGCGTTCTTCCCCTCGCGTTCTCCAAAACGACTGAGGTGGCTAGAGGGAGCATATAATATACACTTCTATTACATTGTCCCATAAGTGACTCCAATGAGTGAACCGCGTCTCTACGTGCGATTTGCTTCTCCAGCGACATGTAAGGGATCCTTTCTTAACACTAGGTTTACGTAGTAATAAAAGCAGCCGTTTTATATTTGTTTATAAAAGTAACGATTTATTCTAGTCATTAATGTAATCGATAAATAAATAAATGTAAATAATTATAGTAAATATAATCGATAAATAAGCAATAAATGTATCTTTAGAATCTGAATAATAGTACGTTAACAAATCAGTGATCCGTTATTTTGACGGATTCCATAAATCTAGTGTTAAAGAGGCTTGTCACTGGAGACGAGACTTGGATTTCATATCAAAATGTGCATCGAAAACGCACCTGGTCCAAGAAAAATAGACCTTCAACTGTTGCGAAGCCTTGCAAAAATTGTCCTATTCTCTATATTCGCGAGCAGGGACGTCGCTGCACGATCATCGAACCCCCCCGAGGACGAGCGGAATCGAATTTTCTAAACGTCGACAAAGCCGTCGGGGAACTCCCGCTTTATGGATATCCGACGGCGCGCGTCGGCAGCCGCGATTGAATTTCAAGCGGGAAAGACACAAGGACGGAATGCATCCACCTTGCAGAAAATATTCCGCCGGCTTGCGAAGCCAGCCCCGCCTGAAAACACCTTTTCCTTTTCCGATTCTTGTTCCTGTTCGCGCGACTCAATTATCGGCTCGGCTCTCCTCGCCGACGCGCTCAATTATCGACTAATCAGCGTCCGCGGTTTTTGTTTTCCACGTAGCCCCCCCGCTCGAACTTTCTACGCTCTTCTATATTCTAATTGGGTCGGTGGGATACGCGCGGCGCCGTGTTTCACTCGTTATTGTTTGCTGTTTTCACTTTGGATCGCGGGTTACCCGAAAATTTACTATATATAGTACCTTCGTATTTTAACGTGCGATTATTTTTGTTACATATTTCGTTTTTCTTAATCGTAGAAATTGTTCTTAAAAAGACGATAAATTTGTATGTAGTATAATTAATAATAATATCGTATGTATTAGTAAATGAATAGAATATTGTACGAAATCGTTGTTTATTTTCTTTAGAAATCCATTCTTTTTACACTCTAATTTAATCTAAATAAAATAGAAAAATAGAAGAACGTTATTTCGACTAGAAATCCTTTACATTTGTTTCGACTGGAAATTTATTTATTTTTACGTTTATTAGAAGCCTGTTTATTACGTTTATTACGTTTATTATATTTTAGCTAACAGCACGCGAACGATTCCAACGCGTCGCGCCGCAGGTTATCGTCTTCGAATCGAAACAGCTCCGTCATCGTGCTCAAGATCGAAACACACGTCGAATGTCAGAAGCGATTTCAACAATATATCGAGCAGACGC
Source organism: Augochlora pura (assembly GCF_028453695.1). Classification (NCBI taxonomy): domain Eukaryota; kingdom Metazoa; phylum Arthropoda; class Insecta; order Hymenoptera; family Halictidae; genus Augochlora; species Augochlora pura. Next base: position 1,961 of record NW_027581182.1, read on the forward strand.
GCAATATTCGTCGCGCGCGCCCTGTCGCTGAATGTCAATTCGCCGGAATTCGAAGAAAACCGGCGAACGAGAGACACAAACAGCGTGCTAGCCAAACAATCGGTGACAGTGTATGTATACGTCAGTGTTTCTTCTGCGACGATCGGAAGTAGTATTTCGTTCGACTGGAATTTCCATTTTCCGGTTAATTTATTCAACTTCGGCGAGCCGGTCGATGCAAATTAATTTGATTAAGCGATAGTTCGAGAACTACCGAGAACGCACGAGGTTTATACGATAGAAAAATAGCTTTTACAATTTGTAATAAGCTGAAAAACGCGATTAACAAAGATAACGTATAGGGGACGATATTTATGGGGATTTACAATTTTATCGATTAATTAATTTTTCGAAATTTAATTTTGAAGGCACTTCGAGGAGATTTATTGACAGACTGCGGATTTTTATGCGAAATATTGTAAATTACGGAGGTTTGTTGCTATTTTATTATTTTATTTATCAACAATTCAAATTGTTTACGACGACAGCGACGAAATATACGTATTTGCAGAGAGTATCGCGAAGTTCAATATATTAATGTTAATGTCAGCTTTTATACAATAAAATAAATCTATGTAATATAATATATAATAAATCTATAATAATCTATATAATTTAAGTATTGTCAGATCGAACTCAGTAGCCTTCACCTTTGACGAACGATCGCCGGCTCGGCGAACGATCTTTCACCGAACGGGCTAATGATCCTTGGATCGACGAATGATCCATCACTGAACGAAACTTAATCTACAGTGGGTGTAGAAAGTATTCGTACAGCAATCAATTCCAACAAAAACATTATAGAACTTCGTTTATTACAAATAAATTTTAACAAAAAAGATGTGTACATATTCTTTGATATCTTCGGATCAAATGTCATGAAAAAGAAATTGTTTATTTATAGTGTTTATAAAACTATTAGCAAAAAGCTTAAATGTGGACGGAAATATACGCGGAATAAGTATTCGTACACTTCACAATAACGTCTCTTAATTTTTATACATAAACATAACAAAAATCAACTTATTTGTTATTCTAGTATTTAGTTGGCTTCCCCTTAGATTGTATAATCGTTGTAAGCCTTCGTGACATTGACTGTACTAACTTTCTGGTGATAGTACTAGAAATGTTGATCCATTCTTACAGTAGTGCATTTTTTAAATCTTTTTTGAAGAAATATGGTGATTTCGATTTTTTTCTCCGAGATGACTGCATAAGTGCTCTATGACGTTTATGTCTGGAGACTGTGGAGGGATTTTTAACTGAATTGGTACGTTATACAGGATCCATTGCCTTGTATTATAGGCATTATGCTTCGGATCATTGTCTTGTAAAAAGATGTAGTTGTCTTGTAGTTGCATTTTATTTGCACTAGCTTGAATATGTGTTTTTAAAATATTGATGTATAATTTATGGTCCATGATGCCATCGATAAAATGTAGGGATCCAACCCCATTCGCACTCATACAGCCCCAAACTGTGACCGATCCTCCGCCATGCTTTACAGTCGCCTGCAAGTTTTCTTTTTCATGCTCGGTATTTTTTTTCCTCCATACCGTACATCGTCCATCTGATCCGAATATGTGAAATTTACTTTCATCAGTAAATATTACACGGTTCCAATACTCCATTGGAACGTTTACATATTCTTTTGCGAATTGCAGTCGCTTCTATCTATTAGTTTGGTTCACAAAATATTTCTTACGAGCTACTCTGCCATGATATCCTCTATCCCGTAGAAAAGTGCGCACTATACTGCTGCAGACACTGATACTAAGGACACTTTCAAGTTCAGCTGCAATTTTTGCCGCACTAATCTTTGGATTTTGTTTTATTTTACGCATTATTCATCGGTCGGTGTATTCATTTATTAATTGTTTACGTCCGCACCTTGCTTTATTCTGTAAAGTTTTTCGATTTTCATATCTGTCAATGATGCCTTGAATTGTAGACTTCGGTCTATTCATAATTTCCGAAATCTCTCGTAATGTTTTACACTTATTATGCAGATTTATAATAATTTTTTTTTCACTTTCAGTCGTTTCCTTTCCTTTTCGTCCTATTTTAGGACTACTAACGTTACGTAACTTAAATATAGAGCACTATTTGTTCTGACAAGGTCTCTAGACATACTGATGATAATGTATGTTGACATTCCATGGATTATCAGATACTTGTCATGTATACGGTAACGGAAAGCGTCATAGAACAGGATCTGTACGAATACTTATTACGCGTATATTTCAGTCTACATTTAAGCTTTTTGCTAATAGTTTTATGAACACTATAAATAAACAATTTCTTTTTCATGACATTTGATCCGAAGATATCAAAGAATATGTACACATCTTTTTTGTTAACATTTATTTGTAATAAACAAAGTTCTATAATGTTTCTGTTGATATTGATTGCTGTACGAATACTTTTTACACCCACTGTATGCTTTCCAAATTTGTTTTGATTCCAGACTTTTGATTATTATTAGCTAAATTAAGTTAAGTCGATTAGTTTATTGGTCTTCTCATTGTGTACGCGGTTATTGATCCGGCTTGTAAGACGAGGTTGTGTGTACGCGTTTGGTACAATGCCGTAGTGATACAGACGCTTGGTTGCTTCTATTTACACTTTATTTACAACACTGTACATGTATAATGTTCGCGATTTCCGAATGTGTACTGATGAATGTTTGCTTTGATCTGTCTTTCGTGTGTTCTGTCTGTTG
>NW_027581183.1:0-4720 GCF_028453695.1 Augochlora pura
GTCAGTCATTAGCGTTCAAACTCCGGAAACCTGGCGAGCTCCGGAGGTAAAGAGCCTTGCTCGGGCATCGGAGGCTCTGCCCGAGTCGACCTCCTAATCGTCCTACCGCATTCGTGGGAACAAATATGGATCCAAATACAAACACAAACCAAAAACAACGAAAGAGAGAGAATGAGGAGGAGGAGGAGGAGTCCTGCATGGACTGCGACTTCGTCACGGTATGCCGTAAGACGAAGTCTAGAAAAAGGAAAGAAGCCATAGAGTCAATTTCCGATTCAGAAATTTCCTTAGCACCCGAAATCCCATCCGAAAAACTGCGTAAGAAAAAGCCTAAGCAGAAATCCGACATTAGTGCCGATTCTGCAGGCAGCGACAGGACAGAGGAGAGACCGCTGACAGGTTCTGCGACGTCAGCATCGGTCTCTTCAGAAATAATTAAATTATGCAACTCCCTCACTGAAGATCCCGATCCGCAAGTCCTCAAGCAAATTAAGCTACACGCTATTGCACTCCACAAAATGGTAGTGGAGGTGAAACAGGAGAACCTGTCCCTGAAAACACAGATTGAGACAGGCAATTCAGTACAGGATAAAATCCGCATCCTGGACCAGACCTTGAGCGGGGCTTTTGAAAAGCTCAAGGCATACAAGGGACAGGCCCCTGGGCCCTCATACGCTAGCGTGACCAAGGTCAACGCTAAAAGTGCTCCAATAAAACTCGTCAGACCACCCAGAAACGTCGTGGTTGTTTACCCGATAGAGAGCAGCGCGATAAAAAACAGCGATGAGACCAAGCAAAAACTGTTAACAAACATAGCACCCACAAAAGAGCGCCTAAGGATAAGAAACCTCAGACGCATAAATAACAATGGCATACTCCTGGAAACAGAGACAAATGAGGATTTGAGGGCAATTCTAAACAATAAGAAGCTGGAGAGTGCTGGTCTTAAGGCCAACCTCCCAGCGAAAAGGAAGCCTCGGATGATAATCTATAATGTACCGAAAGATATCACCGAGAAAGAGATCCTTGATGCCATGCACAAGCAGAACCTGGGTACACAAAATCCTTCCCAGGACGATCTGAAACTTTGTTTTAAAACTGGCGATAAGAGTCGCGAAACCGTAAATTGGGTGATCGAGGTCTCACCTGCAATCCGCAACGCTCTCAAAGGTAGCAACCGTGCGTTCCTTGGGTGGCACGCATGTCCGATAAAGGACTACATACATGCAAGCAGATGCTACAAGTGTCAAAGCTTCGGGCACGTCAGCAAACACTGTCGGGCCACGACTGACACTTGTGGCCACTGCGGTCAAGAGGGCCACACCTACACTTCCTGCCCCAAAAAGAAACAGAGCCCGACCTGCATTAATTGCAAAAGGGCAGGCAAACCCCATACCCACTCTTCCCGAGCCAAGGACTGCCCTGCATACAAATATGCGATAGAGCACACCCTTGCCAAAATTGATTATGGTCTACACGCCTAAATCCCCACCTGTCCACCGCACGCGATCCTTAAGGATAGCGCAAATCAATGCCGGGGGATCAATAGCGGTCTCCGACCAACTTCAGAAAATTATAGTAGAGAAAAAGATAGACATCCTCTTGCTCCAGGAACCGTACAACCGCAATCACTCCATAACCGGCTTCGGCGTCAGAATCAAAATGCTCAGCGACAAGAAAACGTTCGCGAAAATCACTTCGGCGAACAGAATAAAGGCGGCAATAGCCGTCATCAATACCGAAATAGATGCACTCAAAATTGAGCAGCTCAGCAATACACACTGTGTCTGTGCGGAGGTCAATTTCGGGTCAGACAGACTGTACCTTGTCAGCGCGTACTTTCAGTACTGCGAGGGCATAAGGCCTTATCTAGATCACCTCGACAAAGTTCTCATGGCATTAAAAGGACACAGAGTTGTGATCTGTTTTGACTCGAATGCGAACTCCTCACTCTGGCACAGTAAACACACAGATCCAAGAGGCGAGGCTGTTGAAAACTTCATCTCCCAGCATGGCTTATACATAATCAATAAACGAGCACACACATATACGTTCAGCGCTACCGTAGGAACGTCTAACATAGATCTAACCCTAGCAACTGGCAGCAGCTATGGGAAAATTAAAAACTGGCACATACACGATGGTATCACCACGAGTGACCATAATCTGATTACATTCAGGTATGACCTGAGTACACACTCAGGCCAACCAATTATACAAACTAGGTACAATGTTAAGAGAGCCAACTGGGAGAGGTTTCATAAGTCCCTTGAGGAATCAATAAGAGCAGACCCAATTCACACAAACACGGACCATCACTTGAACGCCGAAATTGTTGCAAACAAAATCGAGCAAATGATTCTGCACGCCTCAGAGGAATCAATACCTCGAAAAAAGCGGTATGCAAGATCGGTTCCCTGGTGGAATCCGGATCTCGCGTCCCTTAGGGCTAGAGTGACTGAAGCAAGACGAGACTATCAAAGGACCGTTACAGAGTCCATCAGACAATCACTTAAAAGGAAATATAGCGCTCTGCGCAACAAATATATTTCCATGATCCGAATGGCAAAGATTACAAGCTGGAGAAACTTTGTCACGAAAGAAGGTAACGAGAGCGAATGGGGCATAATATATAAGTTAAAGACAAACAAGCTCAAAACGGACCAAGCTTGTGGAAGCATAAAATTCAATAATGCACAAACAACTGAATACCGCACAACAATAGAAAAACTACTTAACCACCTCGTCCCAGATGACGAGACAACAAATGAAACAGAATGGCATGAAACCGCACGATTCACTACTATTGTGCCCCCTCTATCAGAGAACGCTCTCCCCTTCCGAAAGGACGAAGTGGAAACAGCAATCAGGCATACTAAGCCTAACAAGGCCCCCGGCCATGATTTGATGGAAAACGCCATAATCAAAAAATCCTGGCCCATCCTACAAGACGAAATAACGTATCTCTACAATTGCTGCCTAGAGCAAGGAACCTTCCCGAAACGCTGGAAACTAGCACAAATCCGAGTCCTCCTCAAAGGGAAAGACAAGGACGAAAGCAACCCTAACTCATACAGACCCATCTCCCTGCTCCCTGCACTTGGAAAAATCCTCGAGAAACTCGTGGCAAACAGACTCAGTAGTCTCTTTCATTACCACCCGCAAACATCGGCAAATCAATATGGCTTCAAACCAGGTCGGTCCACTGAGGACGCAATAGTACAACTTAGGAAACGCGTAGCAGGAACGCAAAGTAAATACGTAGTTGGCATGCTCTTCGATATTTCGGGGGCTTTCGACTCGGTATGGTGGCCAAGTATCTTGATCAACCTCAAGCGCAGAGATTGTCCTAAAAACATCTATGCATTAATACAGAGCTACCTGTCAGACAGGTCAGCCCAAATTACTACGAACAACTTCAAAACGCAAAAAATAGTAACGAAAGGATGCCCACAGGGCTCCATACTGGGACCAGCGTTCTGGAATCTCATCTTTGATGAGCTCCTGAACGCCTTGCAAGCACACGGTCACGACGTAATAGCTTACGCCGATGACCTGATTGTACTGACATCAGGCAACTCAAGACTGCAGGTGCAGAACACCGCAAACACCGCAACCAAACTAATAACGGATTGGTGTGCGAAACAAAAACTCCAGCTCTCCACGCACAAAACAGAAATGATCCTACTGAAGGGATTCCTAGATATTAGGAGACCCCCGACAGTAAAGATCAATAATCAATCAATACGCATGACTAACACAGTGCGATATCTGGGCGTCAAATTCGGCACCAGATTAAACATCCTGCCTCACATACACCACGTCGTGGATAAGAGCAAAAAGATTTTCAATAGTTTGGCAACAGTTGCAAAGGCAAATTGGGGACTTAACTCCAAATCCTTAAGGACAATTTATAACGGTGTTTTTGTACCTGTAGTCACCTACGCAGCAGCCGGATGGTCGGACAATCTAAAAATTGCACAGCACATTAGGCACTTACACAGAGCACAAAGGCACGCCCTTATTAGAATCACTAAAGCATACAGGACAATCTCGTTCGATGCGCTCACGGTCATCGCTGGTACCGTGCCGATCGAACTGCTGCTCGAGGAGAGAAGAGCAGCCTACCTACTGAAAAATAATAGTAACTTTAGAATTGGAAACGTAACTTATAATAGCAGAGTACCAGCTCCAGTCAAAACGGTCCAAATGGACCTGAGAAAGCAAATAAGGCAGGAAATATTAAATAAATGGCAAACCACGTGGCTCAGCTCCACCAAAGGAATAATCACCCACGAGTTTTTCGGGGACATCAAGACCAGACTGGAAGCGCACTGGGTTATCCCTGATTTCTACATAACCCAACTGCTCTCCGGACACGGTCGTTTCCAGGATAAACTCAAACTCCTGAACATTGTAGACTCGGACCTCTGCGAGTGCGGGAGGACGGACGGTGTACGCCATGTCATCTTCGAATGTCCGCTACTCGCCGGGGAACGTGAATCCCTCCGCACAGAATTACAAACACTCGGCCTGAGTTGGCCATGTCAACTCCCCCAATTAACGCTACAGAACACATATAAACACATGCAAAAATTCGCCAAGGCAGCAATGAAAAGTAGAGAAACTATCTCCTCATAAGTTCCTCTCCCCCAACCTTTTTGAACGCATATAGCCACCGAGATATCGCGGGCACCAAAAAGGATGGTGTTTCGAGGTG
>NW_027581184.1:0-4709 GCF_028453695.1 Augochlora pura
GAAAGCGACCGTAACTCCGCCGGGGAAAAGTCCGTCGACGGTCGGTAGCAATTTCGACCATAATTTCTGCGCAACTTCATATTTCTTTATCCACTTTGCTATTTTATTCCCGCTTAAAACCGAAAGCGGCGCAATAAGGCTCGGAAACGGCCCCGGCCGGAAATTAAAGTTCTTCCACCCCCCCGTAGCTTCGCCTCGAACTTTGAATAGAAATAAAAAAAATGGCGGACCGCCTAAACGCGCCGGCAGTAAAACGCAGAACACGCGAGCGGAGGGAAGGGTTCGCTTTAAAGTCCTCCCATTACTTTTTTTTCTTCGCGTTCTAGTCGTACGGGAAGATCGGCCGCGTTATGACAGCGAACGCGGGGGACCCGTTGTAACGTAAACTAACCGCGATCACAGGATCGTTTCGACGTTTTATACCGTCTCGTAAGAGCATCTTTATCGGGGTAAATTGTGGCGCGCGCGCCGCCGCCCCGCTACTTACAGTTATTATTGTGCTCTTTAAGCCGCGACATCGTTTTCTATTTACTCCCTTCTTTAGCGGGCTCTTCACCTGCGAACCAAGCTGTATCAAAGCTCGAAAATATCGATAACTGGCACACCATGCCGCAATAATGTCGCTCGAATTATTTACTTCGAACACGACGCCCACCCCCGGAACATAATAGACATAGCCGTCGCAGAGATACTGCGGAGCGTCGAATAAAATGGATCGAAACTTCTAATAAACCTTTTAACCCTTTGCGGACGAGAGACGACTCTTCTAAATTATTATTGTAATATTATAATTTGTATATAAATTATATTTCTGTTATATATAAATTTAAAGTTTGTGTACAAGGCACAGTCGTCCGCTAAGGGGTGGAAAAGTCGTGGGAAAACAGTATTTATAAAAGTTTTGTGACACGTCGATCTTAAATAAATAATAAGATAATTGTTGTAAGTAAAAATGTTTCAGATAGAAGTTGTATGGTATTTAAGGAGGTATATAGTGTGCTAATTAGTTTTGTGGAATTTTGCTTTTTTATTAAGGTGGGAAGGTTGTTATTCAAATTTTTAAATGGAACAGGTAGATTTGCTATATAATAATAAATATTATCTAAATATTGTTATATAAATTGATATGAGATAATATTATAATGAGATATGAGATATTATTATATTGAGATATAAAATATTATTATATTGAAATATGAAGTATTATTATATTGAGCTATGAGATATTATTATATATTAATTATAAACTAACCTTGATTTGAAATATTATTATATTGAAATATGAAGTATTATTACATTGAGCTATGAGATATTATTATATATTAATTATAAACTAACCTTGATTTGAAATATTATTATATTGAAATATGTGATATTATTATATTAAAACATGAGATATAAAATATCATTGTATCAAAATATGAGATATTATCATATTTAAGATATTAAATATTATTATACTAATTGAAATATCAGCGAAAGTAAATTACGTTTATTAGGCATAGCTTTAGCAGCCAAGAAAAGAAAGTATTCGCGAATTCCTGAGACGTTCGCGGTCATTTCTTTATTTATGCGGCAAAACGCGGGGCGATTCAAACGTAATGAGATACTTTTTAAAAATGTATCAAAGCACATAAATAAGGAGAGGATACTTGTCCGATGTCGAGGGAACACGCTATATGTATAATGGAACGGTATTAAAGATTTATGAAAGCAAATAATTCAGGAAAGTCGCTTCATTGAAAACTTACGAATGTGTACTACTTCTCTTCTGTGTCTGTGTGTGTTTTCGTATATACATGTAAAAGATAGAAAAACACCAAATAAAGTCTCTGATATCTCGGAGAAAAGAGCGAGCATGATTTTCTGTTTGCTGCTTCAAGTATAAATGAATGATAAGATAAGAAAAACCTATCACTTTGTGCGGTGAAAAAGAATTAGTCAAAGCTGGGAAAACAAGTGATTAATATTAAATGATCGATTGTTGTTGTGACAATGCTTGTATCGCGCAGAGATGCTGAGATTGTTACTATAATAAATATTGTATATAAAATGTAGATTAAATGAATGTAATATAGTAAAGAAAATAAAGGCCAAATTAATATAATATAATAAACAGAATCTACATAAAATAAATATAAGATAAGCAACCTAATATAGATGAAATAAATATAATATAATAAATAGAATCTAGATGAAATAAATATAGTACAATAAATATTATAGAACCTAATATAGGCCAAATAAATATTATATAATAAACCTAATATAGATCAAAGAAATAAAATATAATAAACCTAATATAGATCAAAGAAATAAAATATAATAAACCTAATATAAATCAAGTAAATATACCATACAAATATAATATATACACGGTGTACATATTCTTCAAGAAATTTGTTAGAACAAATTTTCCGGGATATTATCTTTTGGTTTCTGGGTGATCCATATAAAATCTTTGTTATATCTCGGGTTCGAGGGTCGCGGCGTCTATGAGTGGTGACGGTGGCAACGCCAACAATATTCATTGTTAAATGAAGATCAATATTGTCTTTACATCGAACTACTTCAACTACATTTTCCTGGGAGGCACGTGTGGGTACGCGGCGGGGACCAAAATCGAATAAAGTGTTTCGCTGTCGCCGAGTTCGAGAACTAGGCCACGAGAGAGGTCCTTTCAGAGCTTGGCCTCGGCGTCGCGACGCCTCGCACCGGAATTCTTCGATACGCCTAAGTGTTTTCACTGTACCGTGAAAGTGTTTCCCGGATATCGGATATTTCCCGACGACGTTTAACAATGCGTACTAAATAATCTTATTCGACTCGTAAGTAGAATACGATATCATGGTTCGTTTGGATTAATGTTTATCTGGGTTCATCAAGTGCATCTTCAAGTGCATCTTCAGTGTGTATAGATACAGTTTAACCATTTACCGTCGAGTAGAGACTCTAAAAATAGTTATGCCACGTTTTAAAATAATTATTGACAAATTTACTTATATTTCGAAAATTGTTAAAGGTTGATAACTGTTGCACGAGTCAGAAAATTTCATTCTATAATGTATGAAATACTCCACATTATAATCCATAGTAAACCTGTATGTCTAAAGTGATATTTTGGATTTCCAGTTGAAAATAGCTTCGACTGCAAAGGGTTAAATCAGTCGAATAACTTCGAAACGGTCGATCATAATAGAATATATTTAAGAAGATTATTTAATAAGATTTTTCCGGTATAGATTTTTATTATACTGCTACATTTAATATTATATTGCATTTTATGATACTGAGATACGATAATTATTGATTCCGATATTTGATTTTTAGTAATGCCTATCTCAAGCTGAAAAATGATTAAATTTTGTAATTTAATTGTGTATAAAATAATGTAACCGTATATAAAATAAATATAATTGCGTACAAAAAAAATATAACTGCGTATAAAATAAATAAAACTATTAAAATACAATATTCGGAGCAGTCAAACCGTGGCCAAATAAAATTGCGGTTGTTTTAAAAACGAGTCCACGTCTCGTAAAAACATTGACCAATTGCGACGTGTCAACAGCGCACACCTAACACGAGCGCACCTGCGCTAGAAAACCAGGAGCCCCTTGTTAATACGCCTGCGACAAATAAACCGGCGATCCCTCGTACCCGCGTTGTTAACGTCGAAACATGGCAGGCGTAAACTTTCTAAATGTTCTATTTACAATATGTGTGTTTGCCGAGTGAACGGCGATCAAGTGGAATAGAGAGAACACGTGCCCGTATCAGTCAGAGACACTATCATCAGTCTCCGTTGTTCCGGCCAGTGGTTCCCGTGTTCGGAAGAGTTTAAGCCCGCTGTCAGTTGACACAACGCTAGTTCTCATCGGGGTTCCCTATTGTTTATGTGGACCGTGTGCCATCCTATCGCGACGACCAAGTTCCCGAAGTGGGCCGCGCGTCGACTACTGTTATCGAGAAACGTCTCTAATCGCGACCCCTTCCCCACTGCTCGCCCCCGTCTGTCGATAACCGGACAATGAAATTGCAAAATTCGTCGCAGACCGGCTGCGGACAACGTCTTCCGCCATGGTCAAACTTGTTTACGAGCGGTAACCCTTCTCTACGTTATAACATTCACGTGACCCTTTCTTCTATTATGATGCAGACGGAACCATTTTTTCTATTGTAACGTTGACCTAACCATTTATTCTATTATAACGTTGACGTAACCAGTTTTTTCTATTATAATGTTCACGTGACCCTTTTTTCAATTATGATGTAGACGGAACCCTCTTTTCTATTGTAACGTTGATGAAACCCTTTTTTCTATTATAACGTTGACGTAACCATTTTATTTCTATTATAATGTTCACGTAACCATTTTTTCTATTATAATCGCGACATACCTCATTTTTTCTGTTATAACGTTGACGTAACCATTTTTTGTATTATAACGTTGACGTAACAATTTTTTCTATTATCATCTTGACGTAACCCTTTTTTCTATTACAACATTGACGAAACCCATTTTTTTTCTATTACAACGTTGACGTAACCCTTTTTTTCTATTATAATCTTGACGTAACCCTTTTTTCTATTGTCATCTTGGCGTAACCCTTTTTTCTATTGTCATCTTGACGTAACCCTTTTTTCTACTGTCATTTTGACGTAACCCTTTTTTTCTATTGTCATCTTGACGCAACCATTTTTTCTAT
>NW_027581185.1:0-4709 GCF_028453695.1 Augochlora pura
ACCTACCCGCAAGTCCTGTCCAATAAAATCAGCCCGACCGCTGTCAACGCCGCAGCCATAAGTCCAGAACGGCCGTCCATTACACTCGATCAGCCGGTCCTGTCGGCAGCCCGTAAGACAAGGGCGCCAATTAATCCGGCGTCGATCGTCACCCCCCGCTCGTCCACCCCCGACTACCGACGCGTCCGCGAAGAAAACCAGTTTCTCCCCGAATCGGAAATAAAATCTGGTTGCCCCTTGTTTTACACGCGGCCGAACCTGCGTTTTTATCGTCCGGGGTTGAAGTAATTAAAACAAAACCGAGCGGTGGATCCCGCTGCGTCAAAGCGGAGGGACCCTCGGCCGTCCACGTGTGTGTTCCACGGCGATATATGTACAGTATAGTATAGGTGATATACAGAGTGATCCGTAATTATGGAAACACCGGGAACAGGCGGTTCCTGATGCCCGGGGATTGCATTTCGTCAAAGGAAAAGGTTACTTGAAATCGCCTCGAGAACTATCTCATTTCCCGGTGTTTCCATAATCACGGATCACCCTGTACAGGATCGGAGAAGTTCTCCGCGACGCGGTGTTCCTTCCCGTTTTTCGTGTCGTGTCGCACGAGACGGGGTCCTCCGGTGGGAAGCCGGGGGGCGACCATAGGAATTACTGTCGACGCCGGTGTAATAATATCCAGTGATCGTGTCTGGTCGCGAGCACACGCGCGGTCTACTTTCCTCCCTCTTTTTTTTTCTCCTCTTTTCTTCTCTCCTTGGCACGGCAGCCTCGTTTAATGAGAGTGTCACGCGATCCACGGCGGCTGAATCACGCGTCCCGCGATCGAACACCGCCGTCGCCGCCGCCGCCGCGGTGTGACCGATCGACGAGAATCTACCTTGGACGGTGCTCTCGCCCCCCCCCCCCCTTCCCCATCCCCCCGTTCGCCCGGTCATCCTGCAATTTTTCACCCGGCTCCCCCACGTTCTTCCAACCCCGTCTACATAAATTCACCTGGACGCAGCGCGCTTATTTTTTTAATCTTAGGCGCGGTGCATCGATCTTGTTCGACCGACGCTGGGGCACGGCTCTTTCAACTCCGCTCGAAGGGGTTAATAACTGTCCCGTGACTTTTTATTCGTGGTCGATTTTAAAGCGAATAGGTAATTCGTAGTTGTATTGTTTAATGGTTTAATTAGTTGGGAAGACGAGTGTTTAAGCTAGTCGGGATGCGTTATTGTCTGTTTTAAAATTCTGTCTTAATTGTTAGTTGAAAAGGATTCAGAACTCGTATATTTCAATAAATAAACAAATAAATAAATCAATAAAAAAATAAATATATTACTATTGTAAAAATGAGGAGGATGATACTAGATCACTCTAAATTAATCAAAGTACAAATATAAAATGATATAAAATTCTAATATGCAGTAAAAATATCTAAATATAAAATAAAATAAGATACCGATATGAGATAAAAATATCAAACAATAAAATAAAATAAAATACTAACACGATATAAAAATATCTAACTATTAAAATTGAATAAAATATACCATATAAATACTAAATAAAATATAAATAATTTTCCCAATGGCGGAACGTTGCAAGAAAAATTTATACACCGTGTCCAATTATCTCAGCATCGCGTCGATCGGATTCTATAGATCATCGTCGACAACCCTTTTCGCAGCGTTGTCCGATCGATTAGAAATCGATCGTCGCGACGTCTAAATTTTTATGGCCAGCGAACGGGTTCGATGTTTACACGTTCGGTTTCGTCGGCGAGCCCGCCCCTTTTTTCTCGTCCGCACGCCTGTTCTTTCACCTGGCCGCGGGAACGCGTCCAGGCTAGGCGGACGATGCTTGATTAATTACGGACCGGATCCGGTCGAATGTAAATCCGCGACAGCGCGGGCGGATTTTTACGCGGGTGGGACGACGGCCGTTCGCCTCGGCGCGGAAGAGATCTATGGGGCCGGATCACGGAACGATCCACGCGCTCGCGCGCGCGCGCAACATGACAAGACGCGCAAATCGACACGGTGTATTAGTACTTGTTAATGCGCCGGACCTGCGCCGCTATTTATCGCCACGGTGCGGCTACCATGCATCGCCTATACTATACAGGGTGATCCGTAATTATGGAAACACCGGGAAATGACGAGTTCCTGAGGCGATTTCAAGTAACCTTTTCCTTTGAGTAAATTAACCCTTTCGGTACGAGCACTCTGTCCGCCATGACACTCTCGCTGTACGAGGGCCCCGCGCCGAAAATTGCCGCCGCATATTTCCTAAGCGTTAAAGAAAAACTGTGCTTAATAAAACGACATTTTTGAACAAAAATGTTGCTTGTAACTTAAGAGATATTCAGAGGTACTTGTATAAAATGTTAAGATTTATTTATACAAAATTCTGTTATTTATACCGGTCGTCGCACATGCGCCGGATATATCCGGCGCTCGTCCACAGCGGTCGCCGCGCGGACGCCGGATATATCCGACACTCGTACCGAAAGGGTTAAGGCCGAATGAGGCAGATGTTCCGCGTGTTTTGGAGGAACGCGCTCGATCCTACGCCGCGCTCGATCGTAGGCAGATCCGGTCGATCCAGCCTTCGGCCGTCGTGCGTGCGTCTGCGAATTGAATATAAATCGTGGGAAGATGGCTCGCGGTGGAATTCGCGCCGCGTCCGACGTACGAAAAGTAAGATTTTTCGCGTGATCGCGCGCGGAAGACGGCGAGAAGAGGATGAGCCTCGCGTTTCCGTGGCCGGCCAGGCCAGGCCGCCGCGCGATCCGGCCGGACGACGGGGGCCCTCGATAAATATTTATAGTCCCCCGATCACCGCGCCTCCATAAATATTTATTCGGACATCGAGTTACTATAAATATTTATCATAGTGTTCGATACACGGCCTATGAAAACGGTGCATATAATTTATGACCGACGATGGTAACACGCTGGGAGGGAAGCGCGGCGCGCACACGGAGTCCTTTGGTCGAGCGGGGCAACGCCGGGCAAATTGGTGGCCGGCCGCGCGCCAGCCGATTCGTTATTGAAAGGAGAACCTTTTTTTTTTTTATTTTAACGCGCCGTTGCGTGCCGCTGATTGGCTGGAATTGCGCGCTGTCCGCTCCGCCGGGGCCCGCTCTCTCTCTCTCTCTCTCGCTCTCCCTCTCTCTCTCGCGCGTAGATCCGTCGTGATCGAGCGGCCAATTATTCGAGGGCGCGAACTCGACGAGCATTGATCGTTCCGGTTTCTGGTATCGCCGCGATTGCACGCCGCTTTATAATCGATGTCCGATCGACGCGAAGTCTTCATATTCAGAATTTGTATGTTGCGTAAATTATCTGGTTTTGTGTTTTTTAAGAGCCGAGGATCGTGTGTTTGATCGTTTATTGTTTGGGGAAGTTATTTGGATAGTATAATGCACGTTTAACGTGTGTGTTAATTTTTATTTTATAGATTCGATATTCTCTATATTCTATATATTCTGTATTTTCTATATTCTATATTGCATATATTCAACATTTTCTATATTCTATATTCTATACTCCTACTGTTCCATCAATTTATAATAAAAAATATAGAAGGCACATATACGCCCCCTTAACAATCATAAACTCTAATTACTCAATATTAAAATAAACAAGCATTCCTCCAGAATATCATACAATAATTTTATTTGCTACGATTTATCTTTGTATCTCCTTCGACAAAATTATCAAATTCGCTCGAATCACGATTAAACCCAAACGTTACGATTTTTGTCGCGAACGGCTCACCTCGCGTCAATTTAACCAGCAAAAGCAACTTGACAGCAGCGAGCACATCAAATCCGCCGTGAAATTCGTTCACAAGGCGTCCAAGTACATACTCCCTCGATCCGCATTACGAGTGGAACACACTTCGCGAGAATCTCGTGCGCGATTTAAATTCGCAAAAACGAAACTTCGACCAGAAAGGGTGAAACGCTGCGGAGAGAAGCTCGAAAACGCTGCGGAGAGAAGCTCTGGAAACGGGGCGGTTCAAAGGTGGAGGAAAGAAAAAAAAAAAGGGGGTGAACGGAAGAACCCGGTTCGCGAAGATCGGTAGTTCGTTAGGGAGAGAAACCGAATCGCCGGGCAAAAAAGTTCGAAACATCCCCCGGTGCTTTTCTATTAGCGTAAGCGTAGAGTCCCTGAGAGCTCGCTAGTTTTACGCTAATTCACCCCTTCCGGCTCGCGCTATCCAATTCACTGTGTGTGTGTGTGTGTGTGCTAGGAAGCGGCACCGGTTCGAGGAGGATTAGGTTCGTTTCGTCGGAAATCTCGCCGGGCGAATTTGCCTTCGTCATCGGTCCCGAGGGCACCGGAAACGATTCCTCGAACGCGGTCCAACAACCCCCCCTTCGCGCGCGCGCGCGCGCGACCAACCCTCTCCATTCTACGTGTGTCTTTTTAGCAGCGAAGAGGGAGCCCGGTCGCCTTCCTTTTAAGAACCGCCCGGGACGCAATTTCTTTTCGTTCTCGTTGCAGGGACCGGATTATCCCCCCCGGATCGCAGAGAGAACTTGTCCAGTTTAGCGAGCGATTCCCTTGGAGAATCGCTAGTCGATCGACCCGCGCGGCTGATACGATGGCTCTTTAATTATATCCGGTTGCGTCTTTATTGTCACAGAGAGGATCTTTATGTAAAATAAAAATATTTCGATTGCAAGAGAGGAGGAGAAAAAGATTTTTCTTGGT
>NW_027581186.1:0-4708 GCF_028453695.1 Augochlora pura
AGGACCGGGTGTTCCTCGGGGGCGACACGCAATTCGTTGTAGAAGGTATGGTGCCAGATCTTCTCCATGTCATCCCAGTTGGTAATGATTCCGTGCTCTATAGGGTACTTCAGAGTAAGTATACCTCTTTTACTCTGGGCCTCGTCCCCTACGTAGCTGTCCTTTTGACCCATACCGACCATCACACCCTAAAGACGAGAGAAACGATTCAGTGAATTGCGATACGATCGTTTTAGCTATCGAGATTTGTGTCGAAGGTTTTCAGCATTTTCTAGCAAGCTTTATTTCTCTATATTTGCCAAATTTTATGGTTAACCAACCTGATGACGCGGGCGGCCGACAATGCTGGGGAAGACAGCACGAGGTGCGTCATCTCCAGCGAATCCCGCCTTGCACATACCGGACCCATTGTCCACGACTAATGCCGCAACATCATCATCACACATCTTGGCTGGTTTTAGTTAGCTTCTGCAAAAGTAAAACGAATTACGTAAGATTTTATCTTCTTGTTTTACGGATATTAAAGTCGCAAAGATTAATAACGTTCTGGTTAACATTTTCTGAAATACTATAGTTTCTAGTGCAAGAGAACAAAAATGTGAATACTCTGTAAAATTTATATTTTTAGGACGTAAATGAGTAGAAAACATAAAAGGAAAAAATATTAGAAAAACAGCTTATACGAAGTTAACGAGAAAGAAATTCTTTGTTTTAGTCTGTGAAAATAGAGATAGCAAATTTTTAATTTGCATCGAGACCAGCAGTTCAATTAAGCGTATTCGATAAAACAATATCAGTATAGCTAAAAATTAATTAAAGAACCAATTAATTTAAGCAGTATGAATAATGATTAGATAATATAGCTGTTTAAATATAGATTACGAAATACTATGAATAGCTGTTCATATATCACTTAAAAATAAAAAGTGACGAATACTTAGTAGTATTATATTAATAAAATGCTGATTGCAATGAAACAATGATTTGAAATAAGAGCTGAAATTAAAGCTACGAATAACCTATTCTAAGTACGTGCAGTCATATATATATTTCAATTAATTTAGTTCGATTGCAATAATCACAATTATCTTCTAAAGTTCTATACAATTTTACCGACAAAGAACAGTAGCAACTATGAAATAGTTAATAGCACAATATGGATACAAAAATCATAGCTTGTTTTAAACAACAAAAACGTTAAAAGCATTGATCGAATTTCTTTGGCGCCGCGAATAATTTAAAGCAACTAAACGGTACGCTAATAATTTAAAAAAATTAATATATAACAGTATTTATTGTTATCAATTGCGAGCCAAGCATAGAAAGAAAGAAAAAACGATAACGACAGAGATCAGCGTTCTTTCGATTTCGAAATTGCTTTCACCGTTAACTGAGAGACCTGAGAATTCTCCGATCGGAGAATTAAAAAGCCAAGCGTCGAATTAAAGAACAAGCGGCGTCAACAAAAGGCACAAGCGTGGGAATCACAATCCGCGGAACAACACTTTCACAATATAATCCGCGGACATGCAAGCTCGAGCAACGATATCTTCAAGCGATCGTGCGCGCTCGGTCCTCGATGGAGTCTGGAGAAAACGGTTGGCATCGATCACCGCCCGCGGGATCACTCGAACAGGGTGGCAACGGATCGCACAAGAAAACGGAGCCTCCGTGGTCCACTGTGTGTATCCGCGTGTTGTTTATCGATCGAAATGATAGATCGCGAGGACCGAGGTTGCACACGATCACGAGAGACAAGTCTTCGCCTCCACTGTATCGGCCTTTAGAGGCTGGCGTGAAATAAAAAGAAGTAACACTCGACAAAGTTGCAATTTACCGTTCACTGACGAGTCGAAAAATCGGCAACGGTCGCTTTGTGCGTACGTCGTGCAAGAGACCGAGAGCGGCGAGTGGCACAGTGCCGGCTCTGTGGGGTCCCTTTATCCATATCGGTTCGCAGCCGAAAATAGCGATCCGCCCCTTAGATGGAAATCTATCGTGCATTAACACTCGTCTCAGCCCGCCGCCACCGCCTAGTCCTTAGTCGCCCTAACAGCGACGCCGAGAGGGAGAGACGCCGCGCGTCGCGACGAGGCGGCTGCCGACGGCCCCCCAATCCAAATAAGGACTCGTCATGCGCCAGGGCCGTCGCTCGTTGGGTGCTAATAACCGAGGGTCGAAGGGCACCGACGACGCCGTCGACGCGCCTCGATTTCTCATTGATAACGGCGCTTTCCCCTCGTCTCGATCGCAACCAATATTCGCGACCATACACCTTAGCGTGTTATTGAATTATCCATACAGAATTCAACACGCGGAAATCGAGAGTCAGAGAAAGGGCGAAAATGGCCCCTGCCGACTAATCGACATAAAAAAATTGTAATCCTAATATATTTAGGGTTGAATCTTAAATTTTACATATCTTTGCTTATTCTATTGTTAGCAACAATGACCCTCTCGGCCTTGGTTCGACATCCAATCAGTTATAATATTCGTCTCGCATCGGTACAAATTAAAACCGATTCGAACAACGCGAGCGAAATTCAATCTTATCCATCCGACCCTAATAAATTTAACCGTGCAGAATGCAATGATTCATACCGATGCATATCGGGGATCCGATGGCACGACGATCCCACTTTCGCGTTATATTAAGTCTGTTACGACGTCATTAAAACAACAAAATGATCCAATCTGGCCTGTTCATTCATCCATGGCCAGGGATTCGCACTGTTCGCCCGGTGCCAACGATAATAATCGATTATCTGTTCGCAGCGGGACGATATTTTCGATGTTCAACGGGCTCGCGATTAGAAGCCCTTCCCCCCCCGCGCGCGCGCGCCCGCACACCCGTCATTGGAAATCCTTGGCCAATTAGTCGGATGATTAGTATATAGAGCCGAATTATTGGACGATTAGGCTGCTTTCTATAATTGGGAATGCGCGGGGCGACAACGGAGCTCGAGCCACCGCCGATCCCCTCCACCTTTTTGCAAGGTTCGGCAGCGAGAAGCTCCCGAAACTGTTCGCAGATTCGCATTGCAGAGTTTCAACCCTGAAACGGCGCGGCGCGTCTTTGTTACCGCGGCGGCTCGTAACGCGCAATCCACGTCGTCGCGGCGGTGGTCTCGGCCGATTGAGTAAGAGTTTCGCTAACGTTGGTGATCGTGCCACACGAAGATGAACGGGAGCGGAATGATTTAAGGCGGGATATCCCGCTCTGCTGCGCGAGAGGAGCCTCGATATTCACAACCAAGGTAGATACGATTATGGCAAACAATCGCGTTGTCGATTACCGATTATATTATCATTTCTCTGTAATAATCCAAAGTGAAAGACGGAAAGAAAACAAGCGGCTAACGTCCGAGACTTTTGTTTCGAGCGGGGTATACCGTTGGCAAAGTTCGAGTGATTAGTACGTACGAAGGGGTATATAGCCTCAGTTAAGAATAGCAGACGTCTGAACAATACTTTCGTGAAGCATCGGGTGTTTCGGTTCGCGCGTTGAACGGAATCGGATTGAAATGATACAAATTTACAGGTACACGGCGATAATGAGAGAAGCGTGGGAAGCGTGGAGCGGGACGAAGGGAAGAAGAGCCGGTGAATCGCAGGACCACGTTCCAGGATGATGTATGCGTCTGTCTTCGATTAATTGGTCAACAAAGATTCGATAAGAAGTCCGATCGGATACTCCTGGTAATTTGAACAGAAGCAATCAGTTCTTCCCCTCAGTATGATACAGCCCATGCATGGTAGATGATGTATATTACCACCCCTCCCAAAATTACTGGCCTCTAGGTAGACACGAGTGCCGCTAGATTTTTATACGAGAAAGCATAATAAACGACATTTTCTTAGAAAATGTTTTTTAATGTCCTAGATCCCCCGTCCCCTTGTACTGTCCTATTGTTTTTCTTTTTCTTTTCCACTTGTTGCATTTTTTACGTAGCGAACGGGTCACCGGTGTATTTTGACACTGATCGAACTCACCCTCGCTATGTACCTTTTCGTATTACGAGAAAATGGTGTTAACGAGAGAATACCGATCCCGTCCTTTGTCACGGTGTATTTTAACACGTTCCGGACGGACCCGGGTCGATCGTATGTTTTCTTTTTGCCTATCTCGAAACCCGGCAGACCTGCCGAGTGAACGCGGGATGCGTCACTTACAAACGGAGTGTATTAGTACCATTTTAACTAGACAAGCTAATTTATTAATTAGTCTCTGACAACGTTCTTTAATTCGATTTGAGAGCTAGCGTACTAACGTCACGACGTTACCCCGAGTCGCCTCGATACAGAGAAGCGCGGCCTTTCGTAACATTTAGGGGATCGTTAAATGAACAGCTACGATTTTGATTCGTTGTAAGAATATAAGACTGATTTATTCCGTAGATGTAAACTTATATACAAAAGATGACGTATATGTTCGGACGATGTTCGCCGGAAAAAATCTCACCGCCACGTAGAAACAGTACCGATAGGATTCAGCTAACGGAGACAAAATTAGACGAAGCGGTGCGGCAGTGAACGGTACATTTTGGGAAAAGGTGTAGCAATAACAATATCGATAGTAATAATAATTTGAAACGAGCATAACTGCTTAGAAGCACTTGCGGTGAACGATGCCAGGGCCAGACTCGTCGTACTCTTGCTTGGAGATCCACATCTGTTGGAAGGTGGACAGGGAGGCCAGGATAGATCC
>NW_027581187.1:0-2981 GCF_028453695.1 Augochlora pura
TTCTGTTTCTAAATAACAAATCAATTTTATCACTCCAAATGATTTTCTTACATTAATATAAATAATAAATGATTACTTGCGTCATGTATTTTTGTAATTATATATATTCGCAGTCTTGTTATCTATTTATAAAAAAAGGAAAGACATTTTATTACTCTAAACGATTCACTTAGATTTATATAAATAAGCAATTACTTTCTATAATCATTTACTTAGATCTATATAAATAATAAGTGATTTTTTGTCTTTTATTTACAGTTACAAATAAGAAATCGTTTTTTTTTTATTTAAATAATCATTCAATCGAACATTTGCTTAAACAATGTCCGACTCTGCTACCAGACTTCCGGTATCGTGCACTGAAAGTTCCTGCTAGATTTTTGTCCAGTTAGATCGACAAATGGTAACGCCCCTGCGTCATTGTCGGATCAAGACAAAGCGATACCAGAAGGAATGCGCGCGAAGAGTGCACCGGTAAACGATCCAGGCGATCGCAGCGATTGTTCCGTTGCGTAATTAGAGAGCCGACGGTTGCACGGCGGTGAAAGTCGTCGACCGATAAAAGAAAAAAGCGAATTATTTCATCGTGGTACGCGGCGCGAGTCGGCGAAACGATCGGTGCGTACGAATACATATAATCTCCAGAGAGAAAGAGAGAGAAGGAAAGAGGGAGAGGGAGAGAGAGAGACGCGAATCGCGATCGGACGATCCTGACAGGTTTATCCAATTAGCGCGTCGTCTATGTACGCGCCGCGGTTATCGTCGAAAAATTTCTGACTACACACAAACTCCGTTATTCTCACATTTGCGAAAGTGAGCGGTGGCCGATGATAGATTGCCCAAGCGTACGCATTCGCCGCGACTCTTGACTTCCAATAAAATGGAGCCTATCGTGCAATTTAATAATATTCCTGCGTCACTATTAATAGACGCTTCTGCCTTCTAAGCCGACGTTTCTATCTTATAAATAGCGTTACGATGTGATATCACTATGTATCTGACGCCGGGAAATATTAAAATACTGAACGTGGGCGTCAGCAATGTTGATCATCATTTAAACAAATGTTCAGTTAAATGATTACATAAGTAAGAAATTATATTACTTGAAAGTTTGAATAAAAGACAAAAATAATTATTTTATTTATATAGATTTAAATAAATTATTTAAGGTAATAAAATTGATTTCTTATTTATAAATACAATTTCAATCGTTGTTTGTTGATCATCATTTAATTGCTTATTATTTATTCGTCATTACCGGTCGCTATACCGCATTACAGGTCGTAAAATGTTATATAAAAAATATTACAATTTATCGTAGATCTATATGAACTTGAGATAATAAACAACCTAGTAGTATTTATTAATTTTTAACGAATTTAAATATTCACGATTCTATAAACAATTGGCAGATTTTGTCGTAATTCAATACTTGATTTGATAACTTTGTGCTATTCTAAATTAAAGCCTAAAAGCGGCTTACATAAAAGAGTCGTAGCAATTTTCTCTTTCAATTTAACTTTAACTTTCAATTTATCCTTCATTATTCACAAATTAATTTCTCCCGCTTGAACCACTTTTATCTGTAACGAGTCGATCGCAGTCGAAACATTTCCGATTAACTCTCACGGAAATGAAAAGAAGAATATTTCCCACGGTGAAATTTCGTTCGTTGTTTGCGTAAGTATGGCTATCTATTTCTCTAAGCAATCGTTGCGAAACAAGGACGAAACTATCGAGCGGGAAATAATAGCAAAGAATTTTCCGCGGCCGCTTTCGCGCGATGCGGCGAACGCAAAGGTCGGCTCGTATCGGGGGAGCATTAAAGAGCTTAGCGTCTCGGTAATTGCAGATTAATTTCCGCGTCAATCATTTTTTTTTTCAAATCTACGATCGATCAACGGCTCCGCTACGTCAACGAATCCCCGAGATTAGACGAGTCCAAGTTCGCGAACGTCGCGTTTTTCCAGGAGATCGCAGCATCGCGGCCGGATTAAAGCCTCTCTCTCTCGCAATTTGCTGCAAAGCGGACGCTCCGGTGATCGCGTCGCGCGAACATTGACTGCGGGAAAAAAATACTGTCAGCGAAGAGATCGCGGAAGCCTTAAAGCAGAAATCTAGCGCGTGATTCTTCCATTGTGATCGTGATTAGTTCGTAAATCCCTCGGATCGGACGCCGCGGTTCCGAGAACTCGCCGGCACTCGATCTTTCAGCTCGCGGCGACAAAACAATACGTAATTATCGGGCTCGAGCGAAATCCCACCTTGGATTTCGAGTGTCACTCCGGCCCCGCGTTATCGATCCGCGATATCGATCGATCGCCGAATGTCATCCGTAAAGTTCCGAGGAAAAGTTTCGTTATTTATAGCGCACAATAACGAAACACTTTAAGCCCGAAATAAGAATGATCGGGTCACGAGCATCTGATTTTTATCAATCTTGTTTTTTCTTCCAATCGTGTTTTCTCGGATCTCCGAGCGGGAGAAAATAATTATTCGATTATCGAACACGCTTGTTACGTACGAACCCGGTCGTACCGTGCATTTTTCAAACATTCTATTCCCAGAAAATTCTAATCTCCCCTACAGCGACTCATTAGGCGGCGACCACCGCGTTTTAGATAAACAGGAGGCGCCGAGCGTCGCGGTTTCCCACGCATCAAACTCCACAAAAAACTACGTAGACGCATTCCTACCCCCAGATTTCCACCGAATTTCGGGTTATAAAAGGGCCCCGTTTTCATTCCTCAGCGGGCAGTACGCAACCAAAGTCGGCAGGCTATAGACTACGTATCGTTCTCGTTAAAACTGTCAGGCTGTACGAACCCCCGCATTTCTCAGTGCGTCAAAACCGAGAGCACGGGACTTAGGTACCGCCATTACACAGCTACAATTGTAACAGTTTTCTTTCTGTAATATATTTTGTCATTTTTATATTTAACCTAGAGTTAAATTCATTTCAATCCAAACTCCATTTCGTC
>NW_027581187.1:3081-10431 GCF_028453695.1 Augochlora pura
CCTCAGCGGGCAGTACGCAACCAAAGTCGGCAGGCTATAGACTACGTATCGTTCTCGTTAAAACTGTCAGGCTGTACGAACCCCCGCATTTCTCAGTGCGTCAAAACCGAGAGCACGGGACTTAGGTACCGCCATTACACAGCTACAATTGTAACAGTTTTCTTTCTGTAATATATTTTGTCATTTTTATATTTAACCTAGAGTTAAATTCATTTCAATCCAAACTCCATTTCGTCCAGTAGCTAGTATCATATCCACCACGGTGTACCTTTGCCGCTCGAGGTACACCAATTTAAAGAGTTACGAGGCTAAATATTCCTTATTCCTTAATCCTTATTCCAGCTCGTAGGCCCCGACGGTGAAACAGACGTCGGCTCATCTACGAGTTACCTTCCTGTGGGTCCCGGTGGTGAAACAGACATCGGCTCGTCCACACTCTCCTATCATTGCGGGTCCCGACGGTGAAACAGACGTCGGCGCGTCCGCAATTGTTTAATCCTTATACCCCCAATTCTACCATTAAACGAAACCTCGGTCACGCACGACTGCCTTAGCCCTCAGATCGTAACACGCTCAAGCAAAGTTTGATGTTTTAAGAAGACGTTATTATCCGTTGCTCAGAAGATGGCACAGAGAAAAGTGTAGGACCGAATCTCGGCAAGCCACCCATACTGACCGCCCTAGCAGAAGTAGGGCGAACGCGTTCCCTTATTGGCAGGAACGATCCCTTTTTAGTAGCCCCAATTCACAGGAAACGAGGGACTCGAGTCTGGCCTGATTGTAAAAAAACAACGCCTTCCGACCCTCGCAACTGTTTCGCTTTTCCGTGGTCTCCTCTTAGCCTCTTTCAACAAACTTACGATTATTATTGGTTAGGTTCGCACCGAACAAGAAACGTGATTTGGTGAAACGGGCGATCGATCCTCCTTGCTCCTCGCGTCGATTAACCCTTTCGCTCCGAACGACGGATATATCCGACATCCACGTGGAAACTCGCAGAGCCGAACGACGGATATATCCGTCATCCACGTGGAAACTCGCAGAGCCGAACGGCGGATATATCCGTCGAGTGGATGCCGTGTATATGCGGCGCTCGGCGCGAAAGGGTTAAAGACGTAAGTGCGAACATCGAACATTACCGACGCGCACTGCGTGGCACGTTGCATCGTTCAGCGGCGCAACTCCCGCGGAACGGACTGCCGTAGCGAAAGGGTTAATTTATTAGTCTTCTTGTTTACCAATAGAAGTGGATTTCGGCGGGTTATGGACAAGTGGGAACCGTGAGCGTGCAGGACAGGCGGAGCAAGCGGTATACTACCCTCGCTCCTCGACGGAAATTGTGTCATTTCAACGACGGGCAGTACGTGCATTTTCGGCCGACACACGTGGTTCGCAATCAGGTGCCGGAGAACTTAGCATAGAATCGGTTGCGACACGTTCAGTTTCCTTCGTACGATCCAAGCACGTTTTTCGATTCCACGGCCTCTGCCATATTCGTTCAGGCGAGTTTTCGATTCGTTCTTACGATTCACCGTGCGTAAACATTCGGCACGTATACATCATAATTAATAACTCCGGTGTTGATGGCCGCCAGGTGGGCTCGTAGAAACGTTCGTCGTTCCGTGGATCGAAAAGGAGACGAGGTTTTATAACTGACGAATTAAATAATAAATAAAGGAACGTTTAGATTAACGTTGACTTTAGATTCAATACAATTATGGTTTGTATTCAATAGACGACTCGTATATACGCTAGAACAATAGATTTATGTGTCGCTTCATTAAGTTTCATTGCAAATGCTGTCCATCTGTATCGACTACTACTTCATTCTATCATTTGTAATTTATTGTTATTTTCTCTATATGTTCTTCATATACTTTATTTATTTCTTCATTATTACAAAGTCTTTCGATATTAACTAAAATAAAGTATAATAGAAAGGATAGCTACTTTTTATATTGTTTTACTATGACTTTATGTCATATCTATATTATATGAATGCCATTCAGAATATATTATTAATATTTACGTATGTATACATATAAGATTTCATAATTAACCCCTCACGGATACTGTCATACTGTCATACTATTCACGTATATATGGATAATTTTTATAATCATCCTTAAAATACTCGAAACGAATGGCACAAATTGTGTGCCATTGCACAATTTTTCATGCAGAAAAAATATGAAAAAAGGGAGAGATAAAAATAATAAATGGTAAGGAAACACGACTTTTGCGGCTTCCTCGATGGGTTAATATTATATATTATTAATATATAACGTTAATAATAAACTGTATGATTGTATAATTTATAAAGAATTATCTTTCGCTCGTACGGAATTTCTGCTTTAGTACGTTGCTAATTTTCATTAACGACGATGCGGCCATTATTTCTTGACGTTGTTATGAATATTATAATAGGAAGTTTCGGAGCTGCTTGGCCGAGTTAATATTCGCCTTAATTTCTTCGGCCTAGTCGAGTTGAAATGATTCCCGCGTCCCGGACAGGCGAATATCGGGAATAGCTCGGAGTTGTTCGAGCGACAGATGAAACACTTCGCGTCGAACTTTGACACGGGATTCGAGATAAATTGCGTCCGCTAACGAACCGTCTGAAATATTAATACACGGTTTGAAAATAGCGTCGAACGGCGTCGCGGCTCGCGATAAATAATCGAGGAATGCCATTCGACGCGTACGCGTGCAAGGTGCACACGGCTATCGGCGCAGGGATCGTGATTGGAATAGTCGACCAGGACGGTTCGCGACTCGCATAATTGACCCGCTTCGCCAGAGAATACGATGTGAATCCGTGCTGATTCCGCTTTTGCCAGCTAATTCTGTCTGCGACGCCGACGCACGGTGGTCACGGGTCTTGAAAACGTGGTCGGAACCAATGAAAATGAATTTTCTTCCGGACTCAGTTTCCACGCTTTTTTAAATGTTTTACCGATTCCCACATTGAGATAAAATCATGTGGAAAAATATATATCGATTACGAAAATAATTTAGAGCTTCCAAATATTACGAAGAATGAAGATGAGTTTGTGGGAATTAAAAAGAAATATTGTTTTTAATTACAGTAGCAACAGTGACACCGAATATAAATGTTTGTGTACTTAAACGTTATAATTATTTTTTCATCGAGCTACGCGAAGTAAATAAGTTAGTGTTCATAAAATTTATGAAAGCTTTTATTTGCAATAATTATTCTTTTTTGTACTTACAATTTCTTTTTACGCGATTTTTGTTCGGGCAAAATTAACGATGCAATACCCGTCCGCCATATTGGATCCATCATTTCGTATTTGAAATGACAAGTCTTATTCATAGATAGACGTTCTGATATCAATTTTTGTAGAAATTAAATAATTTTTTGAAGATTCGTAATCGGTGATGATGGAAACCTACGATTACAAATTTCCTGATCGGCGTCGCCTTTACATTTGGCAACGTTTTCGGGATTTCGAGCCGCTATAGGACGCGCGCAGGTGTATTATTCGGCCGAAGCGAAATTCGTCATCGATAAGATATTGGCTCAAGTACGTTCGATACGGGCAACTCAGGTGGTCTGACTCACCGTACGCAAATGCTCCGCGAGATGCGGATACGATTCTCGCTACCCGGTACTTTTCTTTTTCTTCGACTTCGCTGAGCAGCCGATTCGTTTATTCTAGCGTTTATGGCCCCCGATGAATCATAGACATTTTCGCGCGATCCGATT
The DNA here is from genome assembly GCF_028453695.1 of Augochlora pura. Taxonomy (NCBI): domain Eukaryota; kingdom Metazoa; phylum Arthropoda; class Insecta; order Hymenoptera; family Halictidae; genus Augochlora; species Augochlora pura. The sequence continues at coordinate 6,812 of NW_027581187.1, forward strand.
CGCTGCATTCGTTTTTGTGCCCGACATTTGTATCAGATCGCGAATGAAACGGCGACGTATTGTTGTAGTATCAACAATGGCAGAATGGAAAATTCGATGGTAACATTGCGCTTTTGCGCCGCCATTTTGGTCTCGACAAAGACCGAACCATAAAAGTCGTTTTCTAGAATAGAATACATTACATTACATTGTTGCAGTGTTAATAGAGTTTAGGATTGATTAATAAACAGAAACAAATACTCGTTCGTGCCCTTTAAATTTAGGAGAATTAATGGCAGACGAGAGAAGGCGAGGTCAGAAATGTATCATTCTTTCGTCGCTGGATTCTCAAGAGACAGCTGACCCTAAAAGACAGATTCTGTGCACAGTACTACGAAATGGCTATATTTTTAGACACGGCAGTGGATACCGGTGGCACGATAACAGACACACTTTGTCAATATCCCTTAGAGCTGACAGACCTAATGGAAGATGAGAAGAGTTACGGGAAGAAGCGTGTTCTTCGTCCTCCGTCTTCCGGCCGTGGAACGTCAAAAGCTTTCAGCGGGGCAGCGGGGCGGCGAGAACGGTCAAAGAAGTAACCGATTCAATTAATTTCGCCCGGGGAGTTTACGAAGAGAGTTTCCGCGACGATCGAACGGAAACACGATTGGATCGGCGCCGCGGTCGCGTCGGAACTTTAATAAAACAGCGCGCGATAATTGGCCGGTTTTCGCCGGTCGGCCGACCGGCCGGCGAACTTTCCAATTTGCGACACACCGCCGTCGACGGTCGTCCGGGGCCGCGACGCCGCGGCAATTGAGAAATTCACGCGTCACGAAGCATAATTCATAACAATTTGCGGCGCGGACACCTTCCGCGCGCGCACGCTTGCTTGCTTGCTTGTTCTCGCCGTGGAATTTCTGTATCGCGTCCGCGAGGATTTGGGTCGCGGAGGCGTGCCCGGCCGGTTTTCAAAAGAGAAAAATCGAACGGGTAGAGGAAAAAATAGGGACAATTTGCTCTCGGTCGATGCCGCTATCAGCGATCGTTAACTATTGTCCGACGTCGGATAGAATCGCGAAACGCCCGCCCCGTTCTATTCACAAGGCATTCCGCGCGGGTCAGGGGAAATCTCCTTTCGATTTGTTCCGTTGGTTATCACCGTTTTGCGGATCTTTATGCGTTCGTACTGGGCCGACAGTCTTTAGCTGGCCAGCGCCGTGAAACGTTCCCCAGGCCCGTATCTAGTTTATTCGAAAGTCAAGCAATGATTTTATTTCGATCGGATTGTGGATATTTATGGACGTTTGTGATTTTAGAAATCAATCTATAGAATCGAACAGGGAGTTGGAGATAGTTTTTATGTCATCGGTCTCTGTTCTTGAAACGGTTACCGAAAACCCGAAGAAGTCGCATAACTGTTGCAACGTATATTTGTTCTGACTTGTATCGGCTTTAGTTTCGGTTTCTGCTCTGCATTACGGTTTTATGGGATAGATGAATGGTCCTGGTGGTCGTAGCTGCAGTTTCTCAGCAATACGAAATGCATGCGTACAAAGATGTGATTGTATCACGCGAATTTCCAATTTAAATCTAGGATCTACGCAGAGTATCCCAAAATTATGGCATTCGGGGAAATAAAGAATTTCTGTGATCGTTTAAAGTAACCTTTTCCTTAGCGCAAATGCAATCCATGGCTTTGTTTGCGAGTTATTAAAGAAAAACACTGACGACCAATAAGCTGACGTGCCAGCTGATCCCACCTCTTATTGGTCACTGTTTTTCGTTAAAAACTCGTAAACAAAGTCGTGGATTGATGGGGAAGACAACACTACAATATTAGACCTCCTTTAGAAAACACACCGAAGAACAAAGAAGCAATCGAGAAGTTACTGCATTTCCTGAAGCAGTCCCAACTGTATCACAAACTTTAACTCTGTCTTGAGTCGCTAATAACCCATCTGGTGGTTGATGCGACTGTAAACGCAGAAAAAAAAAAATTCGTGGATTACATTTGTCATAGTACATCGATAGAACGATATCTGATTTCGGACGCCAAAATAAAAGAGCATGTTATTTCGCACGAATTGCAAATAATAGGTTACCGCGAATCTAGAACAAAAATTCGACTGCTTCTCGTAAATCATTCCCAAACACGAAAGCAAGCGTATTCCATGCACAAGAAAACGATTTGATTTACGCGCGCGGCGGGAGTCCAATAATAAGTTACGCAGCGCCGGAATGCACGGGCACGGATCGTAAACACGTGGAAATTAAATGACATTGATTAACGAATAATAAAATCAGAGAGCGCACGGTGTACGCGGTGCAACGATCACCGTGCACAATAAAGAGTATGTATAACGCGCGCGTTCCATTCGAGCAAATGTTTGCATTCGCTGAATCTAATTGGACCAAAATTCAAATGATATTAATTGAGCTGTGTGCGGTTGATGCGTGTTCAAGTATCGTCATTGCGGACGGTTATTAGCAATCGATGTTACCCGTCGAATTAAGATTACCCGCTCTCCGCGACGGTTAACAATCGAACAGTGGATTTTATCCACACGAATATAACCGGCTACGTTTAAGATGATTTATAACTTTATTTATAAACTTTTACATCACACTTTTTTTCGAGCGTTTTTCCTAGACAAGTGAATTTTTCTGTAGACTTCAATGAGATTTGTGAAAGTTCAAATTAATTGTAAGAAATTGGATAAAATCAACTAACGGAATTTATAATCTGCGTCCGAATGGACCCGAGCTCCGCCGTCCGTTGATTTATTAACACTAGATTGCCTAAGCGAATCATTTTGACTGCTTTTCAATTTCAATTAGAAAAATAATTATGTAAATAATGACACAGCTTCTCATAATTTTGTGACTTTTTCTACAACATATAAATGCGTTTATTAATCATTGTTGTTGCCCCCCTCCTCCGTCATTTCCGGTATATATATGTGTGTTATATCTATATTGCCGAAAAGCAGTCATTTTCCCGTCTTCAAGCTCCCGTCTTTCTAGTATTAAAGAATTAGTAAACGAACGATATTTCGACCAGAGTCACGCGCATATCGAATCAACGGTCGTTGGTTGTTTCTCCTTGTTTTACTAATGGTAAACAAGAAATATTTCTCCTTGTTTTACTAATGGTAAACAAGAAATATTTCTCCTTGTTTTACCAATGGTAAACAAGAAATATTTCTCCTTATTTTACTAATGGTAAACAAGAAATATTTCTCCTTGTTTTACTAACGGTAAACAAGAAATATTTTTCCTTGTTTTTAACTAGAAAAACAAGGAGAGATGATCAACGTCCGTGCCTCTGGCCTTAGGAACGCGAAACCGTGGTATTAAAATTAAACATTCATTCGAGCGTGGCCGTTGCCGCGGACGTTATTTCGGAAAACCGGGGAAAAATGAGCCGGAAGAGCGAGCCGCGCGGGCCCGTAAATCTTGCAGCGTATTTTGCAAGTTGACTCGCAATTAAGCAAATTCTTGCGGTCGAATCCGATATTTCGAGTCCGTGTGCCGCCGTGCCGCCGAACGTTTCCACGCCGGATGAGATCCGATGGAGCGGGATATCCAAGCGCGTTCGGCAGCGGCGAGTACCGCGCCGTGGAAATTTCGTGCGC
>NW_027581188.1:0-4706 GCF_028453695.1 Augochlora pura
GAGTGCAAAGGGTTAAGATTCATTTCTGTGGTGGCAATTAATTCTTTACTTCTGAATTTGTTGTAAACTATCTTTCCACCGCACTAAATAAACATGTAATCGTGTACCATCGGTGGTACACGTCTCTCCTGTTCAATATAGGTATACAATAATATGGAAAATATAATTAGAGAAAAGAAAACTATAAGCTACAATAATTATTAATTCCTTTGCTCTTCTATTAAATTATGAATTGCAGAGAAATTCTAATCGCTGCAATCATGACACAAAGTGTAATGTATAGGGTTAACCCTTTGAGCTCGAGTGGCGCTTCTGAAGCGCCAATGAATATTGTTATATAATTAACAAAATAATGTTGACGTTATTAAAGACCCTTCTGTTAAAAGCGTAACACTTTTACGAGTCACAAGACTCAGTTTCACATGCATAAATTACACTAAGTACTATACTACAGCTGGTCAAAATAGCAATTTTGGATCTAAGCTTACAATGGTTCCGAGTGCAAAGGGTTAATTCCTTCGTTTTTCTATTAAATTATAAACTGCAGAGAAATTCTAATCGCCGTAACCGTGAGACAAAGTGTGACGCATGGGATTAATAACTAATGCATAGCTTCGTCAGATTTCGGCTTTATAATCTTTGATAATTTTACTATACTTTCATTCGTATATCTGGCAACGCATAATCGCGGTTCACTCTATTTATAAAAATTCTTTCCGCTCAATAATCGCGGCATTTAAATTCTTGTTTACCGTGACGTCGTCAATGGTATCATTAACGCGCTGTACGCAACATTACGAAAGCGAACGATAAAAGATAAGGGGATGCTCGGAGCTAGAAAGAAACCATTATCTCCTCGTTCGTGTTTCTCTCGATCGCTAACGTTTTATTATTATCTGCTCCACGCCCACCGCGTGTGGCATCATCACTCGCGAGAGATTGCCCACGTTTATCGTTCCATTACGCAATTTCGCAATTACGGGGACGAAAGATTCGTTTGGTGACAATCGCCAGCCACCGTTTCCGTATACTTTATTTGCTCCTTGGTGTCGATAAGCTTCCGTTACGATTACGCGAAGAGGAAGCGCGCGGGCGCGGCAGTTTTTCGCGGGCCTGACCAAATTCGAGCAAAAATAAACGGAACCGGTTAAAAATAGGACGGTCTCCCGAGTGCAAAATTCTGCATACGACGCAAACCGACGTCCGCCGTTCGGCTAGAGCCAGTAATACTCGTTTCAAGGAGCATTGCCAACTATCAGCCTCTCCGCGAACTTTCGCATTTGGCGGGGTTAAAACGGGGTTACGGAAACATTTTTCATATTTTGACATGTTCGTTCGTGTAACAAAACTTATTAATTATTTGTGAAATTAAAGATTCGAGAATAATTTACTTCGTCTGATAAAAAAGAGAATAACAAAACGGAGTTAAGGAAACGCTTTTCATATTTTGACACATTCTCGTCCACATAACGATAATAATAATTATTTGCGAAATTAAAGATTTGTAAATAATTTACTTCGTCTAATAAAAAAGAGAATAATAAAACGGGGTTAAGGAAATTAGGAATTTTCATATTTTTACACATTCTCGTCCACATAACGATAATATTAATTATTTGCGAAATTAAAGATTCGAATATAATTCACTTCGTCTAATAAAAAAGAGAATAATAAAAAAGGGGTTAAGGAAACACTTTTCATATTTTGACACATTCTCGTCCACATAACGATAATAATAATTATTTGCGAAATTAAAGATTCGAATATAATTCACTTCGTCTAATAAAAAAGAGAATAATAAAACGGGGTTAAGGAAACGCTTTTCATATTTTGACATCCCCGTCGCATAATGGAAATATTAATTATTTATAAAATTAAAGATTCGAGAATAATTTACTTCGTCTGATAAAAAAGAGAATAATAAAACAGGGTTAAGGAAACACTTTTCATATTTTAATATATACCCGTCCGCATAACGATAATATTAATTATGTATAAAATTAAGGATTCGAAAATAATTTAGTTCGTCTAATAAAAAAGAGAATAACTTTGTCTTTTCAGTAATTTATTTCAACCTTTTTTTGTGGATTTAATATTTTTTAACTTCAGAATGTGAAAGAAAATTAAGAATCTATATATAAAGACAAATTTGTTTTTGTAATTTTGTATTTATTTTGTTATAATTTGTATTTATTTTTCGACAATTGTAACATTGATTTTTAGTACAACATAATCCAAAAGTTTCGTTATTAGTGGAACACGAAATTCTAGGGCAAAAGGTTAAGCCATAATCGATATTTATTCATGACTAGACTGCGAATCTTTATTGAAAATAAAAATTATCTGCATCGATTGCAAATTCTACTATTCCGTGCAAAAATGTATATTTTTGATATTGTATAATATTATATCTACATCTTTAATAATACGAATAAATTGAAATTAGTATATATACGCTTCACCGACCGATCATTCGGCTGTAAACATTTTTATATTTTTGCAATATTAGCATTAAACAATATTATGTGTTATATGTTCGATCTGTTACAATAATTCTCTTTTTACAAGCCCTGGCGAAAAAGTATTCGAACACCTTTTAAAACGCAATAACTTTTTCAAAACTGTAATAACGGAGTACAAACTTTTTAAAAATTTTAAAGAGACTTGTTTATTGTGCAATGACGGAAAAACTATTTTTTAACTTGTCTGAATCTGAAATGAAAATTTAAAAAGTCGATTTAAAATTCGGTGGCATACACGGTGACTTCCATTAATATTCTCGCTGTTTTTAGAACGCAATAACTTTTTTAAAACTAGTTTAAACGGTTTGAATTTTTTGTGTACCGGTATACTATACTATGGCAAAGCAAAATAAAAAAATGCTGCCACTTTAATTTATTCATTTGAGTCTACAATTACAATCTCGGTAAGATAAATAAGATCTCGGTAAGACATATGCATGCTGAGGATTTATTAAAATTTATTGCGATAAAGAAATATTATCTCTTTCATTTTTTGATTTTTATTAGAAAGCTAACGAAACACAATAATATTACTGATCAATGATTCTAAAAACAGCGATAAAAGATTTTTTAATCAGGTTATAATTTCTGGCTTAATTCATGAATTTAAGAAATCTCTAATATTTATTATTGAGATTAAAGTGTTAAATTATACTATAAGTTCCAATATTATTATACAATTTTTTAAATATTAGATACCTTTCACGATGAACAAAATAAAAATAAAATAAATAAAATTGACAAAATGAATATTTAACGTAAAACAAATCTATAAAATGTTGAATTCCAATCTTCTGAAAATATAAAAATGTCAATAGATTTAATTACCTTATAATAACAGAAAAGTTTAAGACCGACTCAGTAAAATATTAAAACCAGTTAGGTAAACGGTACCCTCTCTTCTCGAGAAGATTAGTATGCCTCAATAATTGAAACCGAGATCACAGACGAAAATTAATTTATGGTAGAATAATGAATACATAGCCGGCTAAAATTTCAACTAAAACGATAGAGGAGAGATAAAGGAGTTAAGCAGAGGAACGAGGTAGTTTACGATCGGACGTATACCTCGAGCACCTACATGTGGAACTCGAGTATTTCAAATGAAATAACAGTTGAATTAGTACAAACGAGAAAACTCCTGGAATTGATTTTCTACATTTTTCAACGAAGAACAAGAGTCTTAGCAATAGATACAGGTATTGCAGGTAGAGCAACAAGAGAAAGGTATTCTTTTCCGCGGAGTTCAAAGCATTAGGGTGTTTCATGAGTTATATTTCCTTTCTTTTTGATGTGAAATTAAGAGACTTTTACTTCTGTCAAATAATGTTTCAAGACAAGCGCGCGCGATGAAAGTGATTATTTATGTACGCTACAGGAAATTATTAGGGTGTTCCATAAGATTCTTCCTTTCTTAATACGAACTCGATCGACGATATTTGTTGTTTAAGATTGATTTATTGCGTTATATATGAACCGTTCTGAACCGTTCCGCTCTATTACCTTCTTCCATCTCTATGGAAGCATCATCACGCCCCCTTTCCAAAACAGTTCAGACTTGGAAAATATACATCGAGCCGCGCTTTCATTTCGCTTTCGGATTTCTCACATTTATCACGGAGAGAATTCTTCAACGAGAGAAACAAGTAATAATCGCATGAGACAAGGTCTGGAGAGTTAGGAGGATCAGGTAAAACATCCCAATCAAACTGGAAGAGTTTCTGTCTCTAGGGCAACGCAACATGGCGGTCTCGCGTCGTTGCGATGAGAAACGACACCTCGTCGGTGTCGCCAATGCTGTCCGTTTTTCGGCTACGGTGGCTTTCAATTTATCGAGTCGATTGCAATATTTTGCAGAATCGATCGTTTCACCTTGTGGAAGGAGCTCGTAGTACGCTACACCTTTCCAGTCCCACGAAATGCGCGAAAGAACTTTCTTCGGACGAAGTGCTGGCTTCGCGACAGTCGAAGGTCGCACTTGGTTCCTTGGACCAAGTGCAGTTTCGATGCGTATTTTCATAGAAAATCCAAGACTCGTCTCCAGTGACTTGGCTCTTTAAAAAAGGATTTTGTTAGGGTCGTTGAAGAAGCAAATCGCAGGCAGAACATTTAGAGCACCGTAAAATAGAATAAAGTGAGGTAGAATAAAGTTGAATAGAATTGAACAAAGTAGAATAGGATAGA
>NW_027581189.1:0-4705 GCF_028453695.1 Augochlora pura
GCACCTGGAGGACTGTGCCCCTTACGTCTGGCCCCCTTCATTGGAATCCTCTTGCCACTGTGAACGTTGCCCTGCATTAAAATCGTGATAACTGTTCTGTGTTTATGTTTTCCTTTGCTCAAATCCTCAAACGTCAACGTTCCTGTTCCCCTTCCCTAGACTTGTCTCGTACTGTTTACCTCATTGGCCATTACTCCCTGCTCATCATAATAACCTCATGTCTGCTGGCATAGCTTAAAATATTACCCCCCTTCTCCTCTATAAACAAGTCCCTCGTTGTATTGTCCTCATATTGTACCAGCCACATGCCCTCCACCTCTCAAATTTCACGAAGTTTTTTGCAACTTTTCTTCAAAGACATCAATCCTTAATAGATAATATGACTTCATGTTGTTGACGACAACTACATTGTTTGCCCGGTAAGCCGGTTTGTTCTGGCAGGTACGGGCATCCCCCACCTCATTATTAATAAGTTAAAAAAAAAATCTCTCATCGGGCAGTACGCAATCAAATGCGGCAGGGTATAGACTACGTGTAATTCTTACTGACAGACCGTACGAACCCCCGCATTTCTCTGTGCGTGAAAACCGAGAATACCGGACTTAGGTACCGCGTTACACTCAAACACTTCAACATTTGTAATTGACTCAGTTCTTGTAGAATATACTTTAGTATTTTTATATTGAATCTTAGAGTCAAGTTTATTCATCATTCACATCCTTTTCTCCCAGTTGCTAGTATCATATCCACCACGGCGTAACTTTGCCGCTCGAGGTACACAAATTAAAGAGTTACGAGGCTAAAATTTTCTTATTTCTCTATCCTTATTCCGGCTCATAGGCCCCGACGGTGAAACAGACGTCGGCTCGTCCGCAATTGTTCAATCCTTATACCCCCAATTCTACCAATTAACGAATCCTCGGTCACGCACGACTGCCTTAGCCCTCGGCTCGTAACAATACCATCATCTTAATTCGTATATAATAGAAATATAATTTATATAATTTATGTACAATTATCTTAATTTGTACATAACATTTTCTTGATAAATTATTCTATTTTTTCAATGAATAATTAATTTTTCATACCGAGAAATGATTTCTAAAGACATTTATGGAACTTTCGAATAATAATAATGCGAATAATTGTCGCGACGAGTCTGAACGGTGACGCTGTTAATGTCACGGATAAGTTATCGTTGTCTGACTTATTGTTTCCCAGTAAAAAAAAAATAGACTCAAGGCACTAAATACTTGTTTATCCTCAATAATTCACTTCGACACCTTCTTGATAATTGCGCAACAATGAACATGCATCAACGCTGCTTCCAATCTCCAAATACACTTCAAATATCATTATCTAACTTTAGTTTTTAACAAAATTGAATTTGTAAATACCCGATTTTTATTCGATAGCACAGACAGTTTACAAAGCGTGAAACTCATTTTTCTTGGAAACAATGACTCGGATGAACCATTACTTTTTCATGTTCTTAATTGTCTTCGCCTCGAAACTACTGTAATTTCACGTTCGCAATCTGTCATTGTCATTTAATTGACGATGAGATAATTCAATATCTTTTCAAGCGAATGATGGAGCTGCAAAATGTGTTATGCAAGGTAAAGTTGTTTTTCTAAATGCAAAAATTAAGAATATTTATAATACCATACAGAACAATAAAATAGAATACGATGCAATAAAATACAAAATAATAGAATACGATACAATATAATACAATACAATAGAATACGGTGCAATATAATGCAATACAATACAAAAAAACTCAATATAATTTAATATACAAAGACAACGAGATATTTATCTTCCTCGAACTGAACCAGAATTCCAAAAAATCTTCGTCGGGTACTACAATAAAAATCTTTTTTCCGCTGATAAGTAAAATAAACTAAGATAAGAGAACAATGAAATACTTAAAATAAAACACAATGAAGGATTAATAAGATAAGATCTCCACGTGACTAAAACGATTCTTAACACTCTAATGATTTCTCATATGCTTCGCATCATTCATCGTTTCGTTTATTAATTTCCGTCAATATATTTCTTTATGCTCCATATAATAATATCAATTAATTATGAGAAACTAAATACTGAAATAACGATATCAATGTTCTGGGTCTATATAGCTTCGATCTTCGCAGTTCAAATAACATTGCGTTTTTCGGCGAGATTGATCCATTCTTCTGCAATGTTTGAACGAAACTATTACAAATACGCTCGCGCTAATCTATCTTTAATTGATGTGCCGCCGTAAAACTAGTACCCCGCCATGTAAAGGAAAAGCTTGGCGAAACGTTTAGTTCGCGTTTCGTTTGGCTGCGTGCGTAATCGCGAGACAGAAGCCTACGAATTTAAATAAAGATAAGCCGTTCGGTGATAACGATTCGGCGGCGTATTTCGTGGACGACGAACGTTAAGCGAATCTTCCCCTCTTGTTTCCTGACAGAGCCGCATTCAGAAATTGCCGTAGAATTGACTGTGATTATGCGCGTCCCTCGGTCCGCTTGCCAAACGCCGCGCTTTACGGGATTACTTCGGAACGGTGCCGTGTTCCTTTGGAGTACACCGGAGCAAGTTATCAGTTGTTGCAATAAAAACGACGAAAGTACGGCGGCACCGCCAGCTGCGTGACTCTCACGAATCGACGGGAACGATTGGTTAACGTGGCCGGCGCACTCGTAGACCTTGTCTCCGGTGTTGTTCGCCCGACGATGCGAAATTGTCCCTTTGCTATGCATCGGCAGCATTTTTACAACCCTTCGGCGTTCGCTGACTGTTTCGTGGCGCGATTTCTATCCTACTAACAGTATTCTTCTCGTGACTGTTAAATTAGCGAGGACTAATATTCTTTTATACATTTGCGGTCGTATTAATCCTTTGCACTCGAGTCGTGACTTGCTGCTAAAAATTGCTATACTATTTCTCAATATAATTTTAATAGTATCAGATTGATTTATATTGGGTTGACAACTATGTAAATTGCGGATTTTATATAAGAAAGAAGATTCCGAAGTTTTGCTTAAAAATATTACTTTACTCAATTATGCAAACCAATTTTGCCTCTGCTTTTCTTTTAAGGCTTCATTTCTATGTGCGGCGCATAACTTCTTGTGCGTTTGCGATGCGTTCTTGCCTTTTGGAAATAATACAATAAAATGTGTGACATTCATGCCTTGTTCTTCCATTTTTAAATTAGGGTGAAAACGAATAAATGATTTTACTAAATTAAAGGCGAAAGTCCAAACAACAGGAAAACAATATAGGTTAGGTGCTTTGAATACGTTGACAAAACAAAATAATGTGCTAATATTTAGACATTGTTCAAATAATAAGTGTTGTACTTGCTAATAAAATAGAAATACAATAGATCGGAAAATATAATATATATATATATATATAACATAATAATATGTTTTAGCTTTGTTTAAAAGTAAAACGATAAATGAACAAATTCGGTGGCTGAAAGTAAATATACTACAATAAAAGATCAATTACATTAGCTATCATAAATCACCGCTATAAATCTTCTTATAAATTTTATTTTCATTAAGAAACTTTAGTACAATAATTATAGATATTCTATTTGTATATAATTTTCTACTTCACCGAGGAAAATGTTCGACTCATTTATTATGTTCATAAAAGGGCATAGCCGATTAAATGGTCAAAACTGCCCTTAGAGGTTTTTCAATGAGTCATACACCGTTCGATAGCTGACCAATAAAAACTCATCTGTGCAAAATTTTAACCCTGTAACTTGTCCATGAGGGTAGTTACAGGGTAAATTAGATTTCGCGGTTTTCCGGCATTTTTCCACCTTTAGCGGCTTTCTAAAATTTTGAAAAAATATGGCTTATTTTGGACATCAAGCCGGATGTTATAGAATTTTTTCAGATGTTTCAGTTGCAAACTGTGACTATCAAAAATGAAAAACCCCAAAAAAGTCGAAAAGTTGAAGATTTCTCCAAAAATTAATATCTGTAAAACTATTTCATTAATTCCCTGACAAGGTACTATCACGGCTCGTGTACTCAATTTTTCTCATATTTTTTGCTCGCCTGCAACGTTGTCAAAAAAAATGAAAACCCAACGTGTCGATGTTTTTTGCTGTCAGAATGAAGCTACTACTTTTCTAGTTTACCGCGAGTGTGGATTAAGTAATTTTAAACGTTATTGCATCGAAACAAACAATTTTTGAACCCTGAAAATGCGAATTAAACGAGCAAAAAATTTGTAACGAGTGGAATGTATGCCAAAATGTTTCCAATCATTACAACTCAATCGGTTAGCGCAATGGTTAGAGCGGAGGAGCGTGACGATCGCTGTACAAGTCACATCGTGTCGTGCCGATTGTTACAATAAAACAGAATTTTACAGACATTTTCGACCACTTTCCTATCACAGCGGCCTACTGGACGTTTAACAGTGTTTGATGACATAGTGAGTGAGATATCGTCCCCAATTCATCCCGAATGGGGAATCAATTCAGCGATCATGGCAATGCACAACTCGGACATGCACAAGGAACACGGTGGCAAACGGTCCTATTCGCCAGACTCATCAGACAAGGAAAACGTACCACCTGAGCTTCGTCTAATCCCCAGAGAGCAAAAGGTACCTAAATTGAATTCCTTCCAAATCAATAAACAATACGAACAACTTCTCAAAGAATCCAACATAGCCT
>NW_027581190.1:0-4702 GCF_028453695.1 Augochlora pura
ACTGTATATCGTACTATACACAATTTTATCTTAAAACTGTATATCGTACTATACACAATTTTAAACTATATAATAGCGAAATAATTAATACTAATATAAACTAATATAAACATAGTACTATATAATAGTGAAATAATTAAAATTTCTTCTTAAAATTGTATATCGCACTATATAATAGTTTATGTTAATTTCTTCTTCTTAGAACTGTGTATCGTACTATAAAATAGTTTATAGTAACTAGTACTATAAAATTTATACTAACTTATAAAACTTATAATAACTAGCACTATAAAATAGTTTATAATACGATGTACAGTTTTAAGAAGAAGGAATTTTAATTATTTCCCTATTATATAGTACGATATACAGTTTTAAGAAAAAGGAATTTTAATTATTTAACTATTTAAAATCCAGCTTTAATATAAAGTGCTTTAACCCTTTGCACTCGAACGGTGACTCTGAGGCACCGCTAAAATTGTTCTACCACGTTCCAAGATCATTTTTATACCAACAAAGCTTGGATTTAAAAAATTGTTAGGTTATGTCAGGTTATCGGTAGGAGTCGGAAGAATCAATTTTGTATGCATAAAAGTGCATTATGTTGCATAGAATTGGAATAGTATGAATCAGAAATATTATTTCGGATTTACAGTTAAAATCGCTTCGAGTGCAAAGGGTTAATATAAAATAGTACGATAAAGTCGCGCACATATTATTATTTCCCTATTATATAGTACGATATACAGATTTAAGAAAAAGGAATTTTAATTATTTCACTATTTTAATCCAGCTTCAATATAAATTGCTTTAATAAAAAAGAAATACGATAAAGTCGCGCAGATATTATTATTTCACTTTATTTTAATCCAGTTTCAATATAAAGTGCTTTAATGATTCTTGCTACCGCGACTATACTATTATAATATGAATCGTCCTGCTAATTTCTGTATCAGTTGCAAAGAAAATGAAATGCACATAAAGGACCTAAGTATGATAAGATGATCTGCCTTCGAACCAAATCTGCCTTTACAGCTTCTTCGACGAATATTACACCGTTCAATGGCTGACCATGAAAACCTCCCCTATTCAGAGGAAAATTAGATTCTCCTCTTTTAATAGCCTTCTTAAAATTCATGAGAAATGTCGCGTATTTTTTTGATATTTAAAACAGCTTGATAATTGCAAAAATTTTGCAACGGCAACAAATTTGCAAATTTCATAAGCAAATACTATATGAAATTATAAGTAATCTGCGTATAAAATAAAATTATAGTATCGTACTATTTTATAGTATTATTACAATGTTTTACATATTATTTATACTAAAATAAAAATATAAAATAAAAAATATAAACTATGAACGTTGTTCCATAATAAAAATGGAACTCTTTATATGTATTATATCAGATAGACTGTAGACTATCTAACTCCGGAGCGCGATGGCTTTGAGCTGCGTTCGAAGTAACGAACAAGGATTTCATGAATTTATTCTATATATTTCAAAAATCTCATAAATTGTTATTAATGTTAAAACTTACCCATTCAGTTGCACATGTTGCGATCCAGACGTTGTAATCCACTTATGTAAAACGACACTGATTATATTCACTTTCACTGCACTATTGTTCCACACTGATCACGAATTATGCCTTCATCACGTATATGTTCGTCCATCGTGAATATATATTTATCCATCGCGTATATATTCTTCCATCGTATTTATTATCGGCCTTCGCGTATATATTCGTCCATCGCGGCTATATTCGACTATCGTATTATATCATCGTCCATCGCGTATATATTCGTTCATCGCGCTTATATTCGTCCATCGCACTTATATTCGACCATCGCGTCTATATTCGTCCATCGCGTATATATTCGTCTATCGTATTATATTATCGTCCATCTCGTCTATATTCGTCCATCGCGTCTATATTCGTCCATCGCGTATATATTATCGTCCATCGTATATATATTATCGTCCATCGTATATATCATCATCCATCGCGTATATATTATCGTCCATCGTATATATCATCATCCATCGCGTATATAGTCGTCTTTTGCCAATATTCGTTCTTCGCGTATATATTCGTCCTGCGCCTATATTCTTCCATAGCGTATATATTCGTCCTGCGCCTATATTCCTCTATAGCGTATATATTCGTCCTGCGCCTATATTCCTCCATAGCGTATATATTCGTCCTGCGCCTATATTCCTCCATAGCGTATATATTCGTCCTGCGCCTATATTCGTCTATCGCGTATATATTCGTCCATCGTATATATATTCGTCCATCGCGTATATATTCGTCTATCGCGTATATAATCGTCCATGGCGTATATATTCGTCTATCGCGTAATTAATCCGCGTCATTTTCGTACTCGTCGCGCTCCGATCCCGTCGCGCCGATTCGATATTTAAGCGAGGCCCCGCGTACCCGGTTCGTGGCTCCGCGACAGCCCGTATACAACTCAAAAGCTGAATTTATTGACTGGCGGGACCGATAAATTGTTTCGTTGGTCCGCAGCAGGCCGATGCGACAGACGTTATTGAGCCATTAAATCCTGATTACCCGCGTGTTATTGGCCACGGTGACACGGAGAGACGAGACCGTTTCTTTTCCTCTCTCTCCCTCCCTCCCTTTCTTCCTTGCTTCGCTCGAGTCGGGTAACATTCGCTCGAGTCGTGTACCCCCCGCTCCATCGATTCGCCCTTACTACCCTCTGCGACGTTACAATTGTTTACACTCGGTCTAGTCTCTTGTTCTTCCTTTGTTCGTTACGGTTGTGTGGACGGGTGTCGGTGGAATTCCTGTACGACGCAGTAGAGAGGTATGAATCAACCCCTTGCCGTACCATTTCCTTCACAATTGCTATAATTCGAATTTTTTTCGATCTCGCTGATTTTTTAGAAAAATAAAGAAATTTTATATTCATTTAATTTAATTTTATATTCATTGCTCGCATCTATTTGAAGGTTTAAATATTGGTGAGAAGAGAATAAAATTTTATTCCTAGTTAAAGGAACGGAGGAACATTCATACCTAAAAGCTTGTTACTAGAAATCATCGTCGCGAGTCTGACTCGTTAAAGTACGGCAATGGGGTAGTATTAACCCCTTGCACTATAATAACGAGTCAGACTCGCGACAAAGATTTCATGCAAGATCTGCTAAATATTAATATTAATCGCCATCAAATTTAATTCTTCTGTTATCGAAGTTCAAAAATGAAGGTAAATAAAATTAACAAAAGAGGCAACGATTGTTTCGTCTTGTTAGGGAAAATATGAAGAACGAATAAGTGCTAATCGACGCAGTGTGAATGGAGTCGCAGTGCAAGGGGTTACTGTATATTATTTTATAGGAGGTGTATGTTAAATCGAACAAACTATACCTAGCAAAAATCGTTAACAGTTGCGTATAGTTTATTAGCACTGCGTACTAAACACAATCGTAAAAACAATTCCAAATAATTCTCAGTAAAACTTCCCCCGCTCAGAGCTGTTGTCGCCGTTAAGGTTACGCGAATCACCCTAATTCTCGTTGCTACGTATCCAATTGACATTCAACCTAACCGCAGGCAATATAAATACTTTTCGATCAGCGCGCTCGACAAGATTCGTATTGCCATTTCAACATTCGGCATTCACGATACGCGGCGTTCCCCGTCTCTGGCGTCGTGCACGGCGTAGTTAATTGCGCGAATTTATCACGTGGAGGGGGAATTAGCGGTGTGCGAACTCGGGTGGGGGGGGGTATAGCGAAGGTGCGAGGGTGAAAGGGCCGGATGGTAGACAACGACAGACACGGCGAACGTGGTGGGGGATTACTCCACGTACGATTACGCCTGTTTGATATGCCGCGACACTCAAAACTCGTACATCACACTTAATCGCTGAATATGGAACAGTCAGAGCGCCCAGACAGCCGCATCCAGCATGCATATTTAGACTGCAATTATGGCCCGTAGCTATTGTCGGCACGCACGCCGCTGCAAATTTCCTACCGTGATACCGCTCCTCTTTTTTTCGCGCGAGTGTTGCACTCTTTGACGCCGATGAACCATGACCTTTGATAAGACTATTGCTATTTCGGCGATCCCAGAAGGGAATTGCAATACTGAGTTAATTTATTATAGTATTAGAAGGATGGGGAGATGGGAGGAAGGAAGTAGCTGTCACGTGGGCTGAGGTGAGTGTACTGTATTTGTGGTATAGATTGTGATCTAGTGTTTCAGAAATCAGTTTATATTATATTATATTATACTGTTGTAATATTGTCGATTATATCGTATTGTTTTAGTATTATTATATATTATATTATAGTATAGATTGTGTTTCAGTGTTTCAGAAATCACTTTATACTATATTATACTGTTGTAATATTGTAGATTGTACTGAGATTGTATTTTAGTATTATTATATATTATCGACAGTAGTATTACTACACATAATGTTATAATATTATTATATATTATTGACAGCAGTATTACTAAATATAATATTATAATATTAATTCGGTCACTCAAATGAATATAGGGCCACGAGTGCAAGATTTCAACCCTTAGCACTATAATATCGTATCAGTCCCATTATGGAAGCGTTGCAGTAAGGGTTGTAATATAATAAATAGAACTGCTCTGTCTGACATAAGAATATATTAATAACAAAGTTAATAACTAGTCGATGCAGCTGTAAA
>NW_027581191.1:0-4700 GCF_028453695.1 Augochlora pura
AAACGCTTGTGATTCTCTCTCGTATCTTGCAATCGACGCAGGCGATTTTTATTTCACGCTATAAGGTCCGCAGTCTATTGTCGAGATCGTTCCGATCGAATGTTCTTACGCAACGCGTTTAAACTTTGTACTTCGTCGATAGATCACCGTTGTACCGCGTTCTGCTCGAGGCGTGTCCAGTCAATTCATTCCCGACGCTATTTAAATATTTTCGCGGGACAAGAAGGCCTTTCATCGATACGCGACGTTATCGTTCCTCCGGCCGTGATATCAATTTAATTCGAGGCGTCGCGGGTCCGTCGGCCAGCGCGAGATAACGCGCTCGCACCGGTATTTAAATGGCAAACAAAAACTGTGCCAACGATCGCGCGGACGCGGCATTTATCGTCGAGCCGAGTTATCTCGTTCGCGGTCGAAGATTAGGCGCGTCGCGCGATCGATTCATTATCTTCGGCTATTCTTTTATTTTTTTTTTTTCAGCCGGTCGACTCGAGAGGCACGGATCGTCGCGAACAACGGCGAGAGCCTAAATCCCGTCGACGCGTTCGCGACGAGCCAGCTCGAAAGCCTCCAGGCTCGAGTCGGCCGGATGAGTCACGCGCGAAGGCTGCCCGCAAACTTTCCAAAATGCTCCGATGATTCTTGCCGCGTACCGTTGAGCAACGCGTGGACGCAGTGGAAAGAATCATTTCTACATTGTATGCAGGTGGCCTTAAGTGGCTTATAATCGGACGGCACACGCGGGCTGAATAGCGATGGACGCTCTCCGCGCGGACCCAAGGTGCTGACTAATCAAATTGCGGCAATCCTTGAGAGCGCGACCTTTTCGCAAACACAACGACCGCGATGAGTCGTTTCGACGATTACGGCTACGCTAAAACACAGACACGGCGTGGAACGACGTTGCGCCGAAATAGGACTAAAATCGAAGAGTCAACTATTGGTCAACTATTTTCATGCTAATAAATAGCTAATATATAACTAATAATTAATATATCGGAGGTTCGCAACTACGCGAATAATAAAATAAAGCAGAAAGAAGGACGATTCGTTTGTCATCTCGAAACGACATCGGGCAGCCATCAACCCTTAAATCCGTCATCGCGTCCAGGCGCCCGGCTAGTAGTAGCAGCTCGAGGCGATGGCCACGCCGGCGTGGCAGCGGGCGTCGAGAAACTCGAGCACGCGAGCAAATCCCGGTCCGGCGAGTAAAAAGACAGCCCGGGAATCCTGGCGGAACTTATCAGCGCGGCGAGGCGAGGCGAGGCGAGACGAGGCGAGACGAGGCGAGGCACGGGATTATGAGCGATGATTCAGGGCAGCAGGCTGGCCCGTTAACGGGGCTCCGCGCCGCGCCGACTAGCCTGGGAGCATCTCCTCGGCTAATAAAACTCTGGGGTACGACCGGGGCCAGGTATTAACGTTTCCGGCCGCGAGATCGAATCTCTTTCACAGGTCAGCAGCCAATTCGAAGCTAAGTGGATATGCTCGGGCCGAGGAATATCCGGGCCGGTCGGGGGCAGACGGCGAGAGAGAGAGAGAGAGAGAGAGAGAGAGCCTCTCTTCTCCAGGTCTCTCCGCCACCCTGTTAGCCTGCCTCTGGTCCGCGCGATCGAATCACACGGCGCGGAGAGGCTGGCTCGTTTTTTACCGGCCACCGGAGCTCGAATCGCGCCAATTCGAATACTCGGATCGGATCGGGCCGAGTCAGCGAAAGCTTGCGCAATACCTGACCTATTGTGCTCGTTAGGGACATTCGGGTCCGACCTATTGGATAAGGCTTCTTCCTTCCACCGTCCACACACAGTCACACTCACACACACACATCCATACACGGCCACGCGGGACACACGCACGGACACCCCACGTTTCTACGACGACTTATCCTCTCTCCCCGGTTCACCCCCCGTTCACCCCGGCCATCTTGTCCTTATCATCGAGCTTCTTCCTTCCGTCCAGCTCGGCCAGACCTCCCTCGAGCCTCCTGCCAGCCGTCCGGACGACAACGAGACGACCTTCGCGTCGTCCTCAGGGGTATTCTCCCGATCGGCGAGAGGAATTGAACCTTCAGGAAGGAAACCCTACCCTCCGCTTCCCTCTTTCGCGCAGCCCCCCCCCCGCCCTCCCCCTCTCCCCGTCCCGCGCCCCTCGACCGGCTTCGCCTCGTTCCCAACATCCGTCTCAACGAGAAACGACCAGCTTCTCCTAATTCTATGGGCCAGCTCACGGACACGCCGCGCCGGACGACCGGGATTTAGAGCCAAGGTGCACTTCGGGGATTCTAGAGCCCCGGCCTCTCCTCCTTCGCACCGGCTCGCTCGCCAAGTTCCTTAACGATCAACCGGCCCCGGCCCCGGCCCCGGCCCTGCTGCACCCCCGTTCCAATCGCGAGCAAACGTCCGTTAACGTTGTTGTCGCCTTGGCTGCCGTTCCGAAACCAAGTCCCGGGGTCTATCGATCTTCCACGAACAGGTCCGACTTCGGGGTGTCGTTGCGAACTCCGGGGCTGGTCGAGGAGAAAAAAAAGTAGCGTGCTGGGATTTTCATTCCGCTTTTCGCACTTGCCGATTAACCTTAGAGGAACTATAGTGACTGCAGTAACCTTTGCGGATGCTTTAAAATATATTAGATAATAGAAGAATAAATTTGATTTCGATTTAAAATGAATTGATAATATCCGCATATTTGGTAAATCTTTCATGGAATTTGTATCACGATTCTGACCCGTTATTACAGCGCGAGATGTTAATACTGCAAAAAGACAGCAATCGCGAATAAATCTAGCAGAATCTGCAGCTGTAACATCGATGTCACCGATAGTTATCGTAAAACGGTGGAACACGACAGGCGCGTTACCGCGCGCCGCGAATAAATTAGCGCGGTGCCGTCACCGAGGCGGTGATAAACCGCGCGAACCTCGCCCGTAGTTTTCCGTATCCGTATCGTCCGCGTTTCCTCGCCGCGCCGTTAAATTAGAAAATTGCCCGTCTCGGGGCCAGCGACGTTTCCACCCGCGTAGAATTCATTTCGCCGTTCGCGTTCGATAGGCTGCACGGGTCTCTCAATCCGCGGGGAAAACGCGGGCGCGCGGCGTTACGCAAATAACGGGGGGAGGAACGACTTGAATTTAAAAATAAGTATTTCCCTATTTATACGCGCTCGCCGGCGTTGCATATATTCTTGAGCGGTGACGCCGAGGCGAAAAGGGCTCTCTCCTCGATGGCTCGATACATTATATATTCCCGTGTGCGTCGCGGATGAAACGGCGGATGCTCTCGCGTGCGCAAACAAAGTGCAAAACGTGGTGCGAGCGGAGCAAGCGAGCGGAGCGCGCGATTTCCGTGCGACGGGCGAGGCGAAGGACCGAGGCGAACGGAGAAATAGAAATACAGCCGAGAGTGAAAGTAGAAAAAATATTTTCCAGAGAGCGATTCATCATACACGGCAGGCACGGCGCTCGCTCGCGCGCGGGCTCCCGAAAAATATCTGATACGGTTTTTCCGTGTAGCAACCGGCCCGGTTACACGACCGCTCCGCGCCGCGCCGCTTTTGTTTCCCCCGTTATTTCCTTCCAGGGCCTCTGTATTCCAACCCTTTGCCCGAACCAGCATTTTTATGTATCGCCGGCGACATCGTTCTCCCCCCCTTGCCCCCTGTGAACTGTCTCGCTCCTCCTTCCGCCTTTCGAGAAACGGAACGCGCCCGCGCTGCGTTCGGATACAACGAAAAACGAGAGGGGCCCCCCCGGATTACTTTTTTCCGCAGACTTGTTTCGAACCCGGCCAACGAAATTGTTCTCGGCCCACGGCGAAATATTCCCGCGTATCCAGCGTCCCCTCTCTCTCTTTCTCTCCCTCTCTCTCTCTTTCTCTCTCGCTCTATCTGTTTTCCGTCGCGTTTTCCACCGAGATAGAAAGTTGCCGCCGCGCCGCGCCGCGGTTGCATTTTTTAAACGTCGCGATATTTTCCGCGGACCGTCGGCTTTTGTGCACGGAAAAGTGAAAAATGCTGCCGCGCATCGCGGACCGGACGGGGAATTACACCCGAATGGGGAGCCGGCGATATTCGGATTCGATGCGCCGGTTTCAACGTTGTCGCAACTTTGCCTGTTTACGGGATAAGGAAATTCTTTTTAACGCGTGGAAAAGGAAGCTTTCTCGTGAGATTGTTTCCTCGTGAACTTGGTTCAATCCTTTGCGGACGATAGGCAACTGAGTCGCCATGGCGTTTCGTTTAGCTGGACGAGTGAGAGGCGACAAGTCGGTGTTTATGTTAAGATAATTTATATGAATTATATAATTGCATATAATCGCATATAAATTATATCGTTGTATATAATTTCATATAATTGCACATAAACTATATTTCTATTGTATACGAATTAAAATAATCGAGAAAATCGCCTCGTCCCTCGCTTGGTTGAAAAAGTCGTCGTCCGCAAAGGGTTAAATATCAATTGACGGGAAACAACGTTTAGAGAGAAAGAGTTAGTAACTTGGCGAGATTCCTCTCGCGAGAGTGTGGATGAATTATTGATTTCGGTGATTGCAATGTGTGTCGAGTGGCGAGTGACGTTCACCCGTATTAAAGTCCGTTGTTGTTTCGTGTACAACGTCATAAATCTGACAATTTTTATCAGTCCGCGGTTGATAACGATTATCGATTAGCTTGGAACGACAGCGAAAGTGTATTTAAAAATT
>NW_027581192.1:0-4692 GCF_028453695.1 Augochlora pura
CAAATTTCCTTCGTTGTTTTATATTAATTTATAAAAGTAAGAATAAAACACAACCACAACATAGAAATTGATACAAAAGCTAGATTTACGTTGTTCTTTTATATTAATTTATATAAGTAGCATTAAAACATTTATTCTAATTTTTAACGAGTGCTATTACCAGATTTGTCATATTTAATATATGTTACTTATGACAAATCTGGTAATAGTGCTCGTTAAAAATTAGAATAAATGTTTTATTGTTACTTTTATAAATCAATATAAAAGAACAAAGTAGATCTAGCGTTTGTAGCAATTTCTATGTTGAGGTTGTGCTTTATTCTTACTTTTATAAATTAATATAAAACAGCAAAGTAAATCTAGCGTCAATTTCTATGTCGTCGACGTTCTTGATAATAAATCCTTAAAAACTGAGTATTTTTATACAAAGTAGAATTTTTGTTCGTTCTTTGTAAAAAACCTAAGTCATTTTCATGATAAATATATAGTCTATGGCACACGCATTATATATATTATATAATATATATGATCTAAAATATAGTCTAAAATGAATTTACAGTCTACGCATGTACTTGTATGTACTATTTAATTTAAGATAGCGAGCTTGTGCAACTAAGATACAAAAATACACAATATTCGTCACCTAAAATAATTCTCTTCTTTAATGCTTTTAATTATATAATTTAAGTTTTAGTGCACCGGTATTACGAGAGGTTGTGCTTTAGTATGCAGGAAACCCAAGCACCTTCTATTAAGGAAGAAAGAAAATATTATTCTACAAGGGTGTAACGAAACACGTACGCCAAAATGAGACTCTAAGAACTCCTGGAAAATACTGTGTCTCCACGGTCGCCGACTACGTCGTCGCGAAATAATATTGTACTTCTTAATTAATTGTGCTCGTTAAGACCGATACGGATACCGTTCGTTCGTTTAACAACCGGACGGGAACTGATAGTATATTCTTTAACGATAATGCACTTTGTAAAGCGCCGGTTATTTTGACAAATAATTTCTGTCCGGCGAAGCGTCCAGCAATTAAAAATTCAGCGTTAAATTACAAACTCGATTATTTCTCCTGTTACTTTGCGACGATAAAAGTTTTGGCGATAAAAACGTAATGACGTTCACATAAATTCAACTATTACCACGGTGACAAAACAGTGGCCGCATTTTAACATTTTACGTTCGTCGCGTAAATTTTTCGAACGAGTTTCGTTGCTCGTATTGTTTTTTACACGCGTTGCTCAATCGTGGCAATTGAAAATAATATTTTCGCCGTTTCGTAAAATTCAATTTTTACCCAAATTTTGTCATTTCAACATTGTCATTTAGTGTACACTATGCTAATATAATATTTAGCATAGCTAATATAATATTTGGACACTTGTATATTATCGTAAAAATACGAGTAATATTATTAGTACAATTCTTTACTAAAAATTTGATTCAAGGTTTCGTTTTAAACATTAATTACATATACTAAAAAATATTCAGTGCATGTACATTTATTGATAGGAAAAAGCAGCGATTCTGATCGGTGCTATTTAATTATTTTCATGAAGTTTTCATCCCAAAACAGATCGCAAAATATCAACGCTTAAAAATTATATAACTTTATTTCACTGTCATATATTGGCATACAATGAACATTTACATATTTTACTAAAGTTATATAATTTTTAATAGCACCTTACACAGTGTCAAACAATACTTATACACGATAGTGTACGCATCTAAAAACGACTAAATTTTAAACAATAGGTTCCAGTTCTTATTTGTCAAATTACAAAATTAGTTAAGCAGCCAGAATGGCAAAGCAGAATTCCCCGATCAACGTTTTTAACAAACCCTCTCCGCGATATCGTTAACACTGCATTAAAACGCGCTCAACGAGACGCAGGCCTCATTAAAAGGCGTTAATGCCGGAGCGATTCTTACAAAAACAGAGAGAGAGAGAAAGAGAGGGCTCTGTGAAATCATTAATGGAATCAACGCGGAGCGAACTATCGTGTTAACGAATCGTATAGGTGCGCGCGCGCGCGCGCCATTACGGCCCCGTGGAAAACGATCGTTCGGCCAGGCAGTGCGTGAAGTCGCGGGCGACACAAAAAGCCGAAGACGATTACAGAGGCGCCGTGGAATTGCCGTGAGCACCCGGCTTGCCAGCCTGCGACTAAAATTATCGTTAATTTAAATGCCTCCGCTTACATTCGGCGTAGGTGCATAATGCGGCGGTGAAGTTCGGGAGAGACGGCGAAGCCGCTGGGCGCGAGGACTGCGACAATGCGGTCTGATCGAAAAATTTCGGACAGAAATCGCAATACCCGCGTGATTGTCGCAATCATGTTCATTTACGGAATGTAAAATCAATGATTAAAGTTTCATAAATTTTTATAAAATACTCGTCACTTTTTAATACTGTCTTTTCCGTTTTAATATGTTTCAATTCACTCATGGTGACTTTGAAATTGTTTCTGACTCTGGTTTTCTCTAAAATGGTGTCTAACTTTGCTAGATTAACGAAACTGAATTCGCTTGAAATTTCCACCATTTTTATTATAGTGTACACTTCACTCAACAAAATTCATTCGATACGAGAGGAGTCATTTTGATCATCGCAATAACTTAACTAAAATTTCAAAGGAACATCTCTTAGCTATAAACTAAAACGATATTTTTATTCAAATTCTCTTCGCGTTAAACGCTTCGCACTGAAAGAATTTTCTCGGATCACCCGCCAAAAATTTGGCGAACGATCGACGACGTCGTTAAACAATTTGTCGAACATTCGATGCGACGATTCTTCGATTTTTGTCCGCTGTTCCCCGAGTTTTGCCGTTCGGCAACGTGCCGAAATTCCAGATTAATGCGAAATCGAATTCGCGCGGCCGCCGTGAAGCACGAGGAGTATTGGGGATTCGATTCGATCCGAATATTTCGACGGTCGCAATTCATCGCCGCGACGTTTTAATGACGGCGATTACGGGTAGAAAATTCATTTCCGACATTAACGGCACGGCATTATGATGATAATTACGTTACCACTCGTCGAACTCGTTCGTGTAATAACAGCGCGACGGGAAAATTAAACAATGTGCGAGAGAGCGCCGCGCGGTTCGGTCGCGTCATAAATCGCGGACCGTTCTTTCCTCGACCTGTTCGAACGGCCCGCGAGAAGTGGAACGTTCAACGGGCTCGGACACGAGGAGAATCGTGGAATGAGTTTGAAAAACATTAACGGATCACGTTGTTTCTATAGCATTTTTCGTTTGACGCGGTTGAACGCGACTGATCCTAATTGATCGTTTGGAACATTGCACTTTTATTATTTACACTTTCTGTTTGTCCGACTTCGAGCAATTAATACCGCGAACGTTATACATAATAAAGTGTTGTAAAATGTTACGAAGAACGGTATATAGATGTAGCACGCTTGAATAATAAAAAGCTGAAAACTGTTCTCGAGAAACACCACAATTTCAACCTGAGATGAAGGGCGCAAGAAAGGACTTTTTCTAAGGATTCTACGAGAACCGATTCAAGGAATATCGAAAAAAGAAACTCGAGCAAAACGGGAGTATAACCTGGAAAAAATCAGTTGAAAAGCTCCTAGTTGCCGAAGATTCTTTGGAACGCGAAAGCTTCAAACTCGCGATAAAAGATGTAATTAAACCAGCCCTGTAAAAGAGTCCAAACTTTCATGCAATCACCGTCGGTTTGCTTGTAAACGCGAAGGCTTAATCGGCCATCTGCTTGGACAGGGCTTTCTATGATAATATCGCTGACAGAAGTTGTCCCTGGAATGAGCATAGCCAGCATCATCTCTTTTTTTTTTTGAAAAATGTTCGCCAGCTGGAGTACCACTCGAACGTGGTGTACGAGCGGTGTTCTTACACGATAAGAGGGGATAGAGGCAGCCTAGACGACACCGTTAAGCGTCTCACTTTGTATACTCGTCTCGAATCTAAGTGACACATTTCCAATAAAATCCATAACCCTTCAGCCTTTTACAAAAATCAGTTCGTCCTTTCGGCATCTCGAGCGAGACCTTCGTGCAATCGCGAGTGTGTCTCATAAATAATAATTTCGCAAGGTATTTCGACATCGACGACGAACTCACCAATTGGTTCTAACAAATAAATCGATCGCGAAAAGATCGGCTACGAAATGTATCGTTCAATTAACACACCGTGATTTTCCATATCTTTCACGTGATTTGCTGCAGGCTCAGTTAATTCCGGGCTCCACGGAACAGTTAAGAATAACTGGATTAAGATTACTTATGCTGCGACTACCACGGCAAATTTGTTAACTTGTAAGACGCCACTTATCTGCCAAGACAAAATTAGCTCTGCTCCCGAGCATAATCACCTCGTTCTCGCCTTCTAATATTCGGGACGTTATCTTCCCCAAGGAAGTCGTACTAACATCTCGGTCCCGGAAACGTCGGGCTACTTGCGAGCTATCGATCCTTCTCCAAAAAATTACTAAAAACTTCCAGTTTGTGATAATAAAATAATTTCTTTCATTTAAATTTTCTTCGGCGACTTTAATATTAATTCAGATAGATTGTCAAGGTTTCATATCCACGATGTATAAAAAATACAAATTATATTATTTCTAATTAAATATAAATTATATTACAAGAAATACATTTTATAGAAATATTCGCCGGTCATGTTTCCACTT
>NW_027581193.1:0-4688 GCF_028453695.1 Augochlora pura
TCGCGACAAATTTTAACACGATTTTCAAACATATCGCAACAGATAATTGGTTAAATCGCCCTTAAAAATGCTCCCGAATCGCCTCGTTTCTCACCGGAGAATGAAAATCAGCGCGGCGGAGGAGTAAAACGTCTCCTCTTCCCCGGTGCAGTCTCGGTTCGGAGCCATCGACCACGCCAGTCGCTGGCCCGCACTTATCAACCCCTCCGCATGCAAAGCACGCGATGCCGTTCCATTAAAATTCCCCCATCGACTCCCCCCTCCCTCCTCTCGCGATAATACCGCCGATTTATGCTGACCGAGCCGAGTGCTCGCGATTTCCCAAGACATTCGATACCGTCGCGGCTTATCTGCGAAAGTCCTCTCTACCTACGACCGCCCCCCGTGTTTCCCCGTCGGAACACGGCGCGGCGCGAAAGAGGAAGCGCGAGGAGGGACGCGTGTAATTACGCTCGGACACGAGCTCGGACTTCTGCAGAATTTTATGCTCGCTATAGACGTATAAAACCGAGCCGCCCCCCCCCCCCCTTTCTCGGATGAATTTTTCTGAATTATGGAGCACCGTGAGGGTTGCGCCAAGGGAGGTTTCTCTCGGGAGGTTGATGACTTTTGGCATAGTGATGATTAGAAGTTATAGTGTCGTACGTCAGGTTAATGCATTAATGATGGGGCATTTTTATTCGTGTGATAAAAAGGGGTGGTTTTAAAACCTTGATTTATAACAAAGAGTCGGACTTGTTAATTTATATTTAGTAAATATTGTTGATTTATTCTAACTCGAAATAAAACTTAGTTCTTCTGTTGTTAACACTTCAGTTGAATTTGATTTGCGATTTGGTCATGGATTATAGCAATTTTTAATTAGGTCTGACTAGGCTTAATTAGCACATCCTAAGAATTTTCCTAAAAGCAAAATACCGTATTTATCTATCCTATATTACAATCTACACTTATTCCTTCATTTCAATAACAAATAAATTAAATTTTCAATTTATAAACCATACATATCTAAAAATTTAGATTTAAAAAATTCACATCAACTACGTTATGTAACAGTTATACAAAATCTTCATCGCGAGTCTAACACGTGGCTGCAACACAAATATTTCAAATAAAATCCGGATAAATTCCGGCCCCGAAATTACGCCTCGTTTCGCGCAGGTGCGACACCGGTCGAAATAATTCACGATCGCTTTCTAGGAACGTTCCACGCGGAAAGGGGAGAAGACGAAAGGCGGGCCCCCGATAAAGCGTTCCAAACCCCGCGAGTGTCGTAACGCTTAACGATTTCATTCATTCGCGACGGAACAGAGAGAAAATGAACCTGTTCCGACGTACGTCGCCGGCATGCGCCGCGAAACGCGAATGCAAATGCGCGGCGGTTGCGCCGCGCAGCAGGCCAATGGGTGTGTGCTCGAAATACCTGCATCGTAATGCCGGCGCAACCCGCGAGGAACACGAAGAAACCCGCCGGCTGGTATCTGGCGGCCGTATCGCGGAAGGGGAGGGGAGAGCCCCCCGGGTGATAACGTCCGGAACATTTCTGGCCTCGTTTGTCATCGCGCCGCGCCACGCCACTTTCTTTGAGAACCAATCGGCCTTGGTCCGAGTACTCCCCTTATCGAGTGGGGCCTCTTCGCGTCCGCTCCGATTCTATTGGTTCCGATTCCAATGCTGTCCCTCCCGTTGGACCTCGCGGCACGATAACCGATCGATGGGATTCCACGGTGAAAAATTCCGTCTCGTTCGACTGTATCGAAACGAATCGCTTGGGGATCGAGTTCCTCGCATTCTACTGATGCGGTTCGCCGTTTCAACCCTTTGCGGCCGCCTCTCCGCTGTCGAAGCTGTTCATTCGTTTTGCTTCTTTTATTTTTTTGTATGGTAGATTGATGTTGTTGCGTTGTATCAATAAGTGTACGTATTAATATTATATGGATTTATTATTATGTTGTATTATAATGTTAAAATATTATATATTGTTCTATATGTTAATATCATATATATTAAGGTTATTGTGCCACATAGTAATAAGTATACATATTAATATTATACAATATTACACAATATAAATGTTATACATATAAACAATATTAATACGTAAAATAATATTAATATTAACATTCGCGGCCTCTCAGCTACCGAAGCTATTTGTTTTGTTTCTCTCATTTTTATGTAAAATGGCAAGATGTTATTATGTTATATTAACAAATATACATACTAATATTGTATATATATTAATTACTATATTATATTATGATGTTAAGACTGTAGTATCTCACACCAAGCATATTACTTACTATTATATGCATATGTATGTCAATATTATAAATTAATGTTGTTGCATCATATTAACGTTATATATATTATTAGTTCTTACATATATCAATATTATATATCAATGTCATTGTATCATATTAATATTACATATATTAATATTATATATTGACGTATAGAGAGAGAGAGAGAGAGAGAGAGATTGTCTGAGCTCGCCTCCGACACGTCTCAGAATTCGAAGAAATATGCATCGAGGAGGGGTCTCGGGTAGGCAGCGCGACGCGTGCACAGAATTCTTTCAATTTATTAGCGGTCGGCTAAAACGAAGCTAATTCCACGCGTCGCGTCGCGCCGCTTCGTTTCGTCGCCGTCGCCCGGGAGATTGCTCCATATAACGAAACAACGAATTCCAGGCACACGATCACGGCTGAACCGTGGAATCGGATTATGCAAAGTTGTCCTTATTCTTAACGACCGGTGCAAGGCGGATCCTTATCGATCGCGACTCGGCTAGGCTCCTATTCTCATTGAAAGAACGCGTAAATTCGTGGCCGGTACAGCGACAGCGAGGGCAAGACCCGGGCGCTCCGGATTATTACCAATCGTAATTCCGATCTTAATGGCTCTGTTAGGAGGCAGAAACCCACAAACACGTCCCGGAACGACCCTTAATTCGATTAAGTATCTGATTTCAGAGCGGCCCGTATCTCCGCGTTCACGGAGATCGTTTATCTCGCGGACAATTACGGCGGACCGTGGGGCGTTACCGTGAAATTTCCTTGTTTTTACACGGCTCGGACACTGCTCCCTCTGTATCGCTCTCTTTCCGTCTCGCGGGGGCGGAACGGCTCGCAACGAGCCTCGAAGCACCGAGCGTGCCGCGTCGCGCGCCGAAACGGGGTCGGCTGAATTTTCGAGTACCGCGGGGGGGGGGGGGGGGGGATACGAATCGAAACGCGATACACTAAACGCGAATAGAAAGGCGTTCGACGGCTCCGGCGCGTCGGCAAAAATCTTCCGGAAAAATGTGAAAATATCCCGTGGGCCACCGATAAGCGGCGCCCACCGAGCTCGCCAAACTGGATGATTGATCGGATCTCGCGTAGCGGTAAACAAATATGAGATTAGACGTCGCCGCGCGCCGACGGAATTCACGCCGTCGCCCTGTCGACGCCAGTTTCACGGGAAACCTTCGATTATAATTATAATTATTCACGTACAATTCGACCTGTGAATTAGAGGCGAGATGCTCGCGGTAAGGTGAATTTGTTTATAAAATGTAAATTCTTTATTTATTCTTACAAATCAATTTCATCCCCATCAAAGTAATCCCCCCCGTCCGATAAAACGCACTTTTGCCAACGCTTCGGTATACTCCGTAACTGATGCATTTCTTTCGCCCGTAAATAAATGAATATATAAGTATATAAATTAATATACAACTAAATGAACATATAGACCGATATATGAATAAATCAGTAACCGAATGGCTAATCGAAGTCTGACTCGACGATAGCCAGATTTATTAAACAATGCCTAAGTTTATCATTAAATATGTAAATCCTAACAACCTATAATAATAGATATATATACAAATAAGAAATAACCATATAAATAAATAAATACCTAAACAAACAAATAGGTAAACAAACGAACAAGTAAACAAAAAAATATATCTAAGCTAATGGGAAATCAGACTCGGTGATTCGGATTTTGTTTAAACAACACCCGGGCTTTTAAATGCCGTAGAACTTTTGACAGGCGATTACGATCTTATTGGCGAGCGCGTAGGGGTCGAAGACAAAGCGGTGGAGGGGAGAAAGGCCTGTCGTGACAAATGTCGGGAGGAACGGGGCAGGCGTGCCGCCGCCGAAAATAGCGAGCAAAGGGCAGACAGCTCGGGGCACGCGAGGAATTTCCAAAGAGGACACACACGCGCGCGCGTGCGTTTCGCGTGCATTCGCGTGCGAGGTGCACGCGAGAGTGGCGGCGGAACGGGTCTCTCTCTCCGACGACGATTTGTCCGAGTGGTGGAGCCGAGCGCGCGCGAGAGCGCGCGTGCGTGTCCAGGTGTGCGCTCCGTGTACACCAGGCCGGTACGCGCCGGCGAAACTGACCGGAGAGGAAATTCTTGTGAATGGAGCGGGGCTCCCCATTCACTTTTAACCGGAGCGCCGACTGCAGGCCTGCTTAACGAGCCGAGAGTGGCCCCCCTGATCCTCCTATCTGCACCGGCACACCGAAATATCTGCCCGTTTCCTGACCCATGGTGTTTCACGGAAACTGGCGCCTCCGAAGGCTCATGGAATTAGCGTCGATTTTATTACGAATTCGTTCTTCGCGGTCGCATTTTTATATTTATATATATATATAAGACAAAGGATAATTTTAAGGACTTTCTAGGAGAATAA
>NW_027581194.1:0-4681 GCF_028453695.1 Augochlora pura
TTCAGCAAATTTTCGACTAAATATTATCCATTGTATATCTCATCCATGATTTACTATTTACTACTTATCTTTTTACTATTATTCTTTATTTATTATTTGTTAATATATATATGTTATTTTATACATTAATATATTATATAGTTTTATAGTTCTGTAGTTCTATAGTTCTATAGTTCTATAACTCTATAGGTCTATAGTTCCGTAATTCCTTAGTTATATAGTTCTATAATTCTATAATTCTATAGGTCTATAGTTTCGTAATTCCATAGTTACATAGTTTTATAATTCCATAATTCTATAGTTCTATAATTCTATAGATCTATAGTTTTATAATTTTATAGTTCCGTAGTTCTAGAGTTTTATAATTCTATAGTTCTAGAGTTTTATAATTCTATAGTTCTACAGTTCTATAATTCTATAGGTCTATAGTTCCATAATTCCATAGTTACATAGTTTTATAGTTCTATAGATCTACAGTCCTATAGTCCTATAGTCCTATAGATCTATAGTTATATATTACACATATTATATATATTATGTATATTTATTTTATATATTGTCCTCTTGGATCCTTCGAAATTAATTAACATATGTACTGTTCATTTACAAAGTGGTGCAAGTCTATATCATCTACAACTATCGAGAAAATTAAGGGTATCGAGTATAGGAGTGTTTATTAGCCAATTGAGAAATATAAATTAATCCATTGCACTCGATTGTTGTTACTAAGTCACCACTTAAGATTATCATAGAATGTTTTAAAAATATTCCTATATTATTATTTAGTCTGATTATCAATATTATATAATATTAAGCAAAGGATTTTCATTTAAGGCATCAAATATTAGCTATATAATCATAAATAAAAAGTTCAAACTGAACGAATCACAAACTATGCGATATCTCATCTTTTTTAAAGAAGCGCACTGATAACACTTGCAAAATAAACATCTCACGCAGTTTTATCGTTCTCGAGTGTTCGAGACTATCACGTCTGCGTTTCATGCAGGACCATATGGTTTTGTTATCCTGCGGGAATCGGTAGGAAATCGGACAGGGAAATGATCATGCAGCTTATCTTGAACAAGGTTTTCCAGCTGTGTATCGATACGATCGAGCACCAGCCTCTTTCGAGGCGTTCTTCGGCGTACAACAGGGTCTCTCAGGTTCAGTGAGCTCATCCGAAACCTGAATTCTCGTTATCCTCTCCGCCTTAGTCATCGGTTTTTTTTAATATCGGATACCTCGCGGCGTTAATTCCTACATTTCGATAAGTATGCAGCGCGAAGAGTCATTCGTTTCTTTTCGCGTGACGCAGGAATCCTTCGCAACCGAGTATGTATAATTAACCGTAGCAACACGCGCGCAATAGCCGGTACGCAGGTAACAAAAATCACGAATCAATTTTCTATCAATATAGTCGTATTTTAGTGCTATCGCCGTCTCCGGTAAATTGAAAAATAATCTAGTAACGTAATGCCGAGTAATATAGTAATTCGGTAATATAATTGAGGGATATTATGTGAAATACATTGGAACATAGATGAATACCAGAAAGAAAATTAATAACATATTTATTAACTATAATAAATAATCTATATATTAACTATAATAAAATAACTATAATAAATAATTCTTAACCCAATTCTTAACATAATAAGCTTAACATCAAATAATTGAATAATACCTTGACGACTAATACAACAATCGAGAAATATACCCACACATTTCCAGGCATATCCAAACATAAATAAACAACGACTAACAAATAATATTTAAATAATTCACAATGATCAAACATTTCATTTATTTCATGTTGCCTCGCGTGCCATTTCTCGCTGTCCGCTTGAATTTCTCACACCTTTACCTGTCGCGTGTGTTGCCCAATTATGTTGTCTTCCTTCCTCCCCTCCTTCCCCCACGTCTTATGTTCATCATCAATTCGATGGCAAGGAAATCTGAATGAGAGATCGGTCTTTTAATTTCTGCGTGCCAACCGGTAAACCGTGCGATGGAAAGAACGTGGAAGCCGATTCCTGCCTGGCGGCCGAAGATTAAAATTGTTAGCGAAGTTCCCCGTAACGGCACTTCGGCCGACGTTTTCGTGTTTCTCAATTCGCATGTTTCCCGCATGCTGGAAATAACGTTATTTTTATGGCATTTCGATGCGGCACTGTTCGTCGGGGATCCGTGACAAGCGGCTGCATAAATCAGTAACGTCGTCGTACCTGAAAGCCGCGAAGATTTATCGATCTTTTAACAGTAATCGACGCTGGTCATTCGACGTTTACGAGTGTTTAAAATGACCGTGATAATCGGCACCGATGTATTCATAGTTATCCCCGTATTTCTATTAAATAATAACGGATCAACGGGTGATTTATTCTTAACGCACATTCGTCCGGTAATTTCTAGCAGCTACATTCACGAAATGCCGACATCTTCTGACACTGTCTGTAGAAATAATATACAATCAGTCCCATAAGTATTCGTACCCTCGTTGCTTATAAGAGAAATCAATTGAAATACGAGGGATGCGTGTAAAATCTTGCAATAAACTTTTTATTATACTATTTAATATTTTTAGATGTGACGGAAGAGGAAAAGTTTGGGGAAAGCCTAATACAGAACTAGAATTAAGAATTGTGCGGCCAACTGTAAAGCAAGGCAGAGGCTCCGCGATGGTGTGGAACTGTATGGTGGCATCCGGAGTGGGGGAACTTGTCTTTATCGATAGAATTTTGGATAAGATAAAGTATAAAAATATACTCGAAGAAAATCTGTACTCGAGTACGATTAAGCTTGGTCTGGAACTATTGCTCAGATTATTCGTGAGTGATAGAAAATTTATGGGCGGAAATAGATAAAAGACTACACGAGCAATAACACGAATTTGCAATAAACAAATGCTAAAAAACAAAATTTTGGATGTTTGGAATAGTATTGAACCAAATATCACATTAAACTTGGTAGAAAGTATGCCAAATCGATTAAATGATATAACAAGACATAAAGGTGGACCCACTAAATACTAGAAAATTAATATAAAATAAAAAAGCTACTCTAATATGCGATTTTCTGACAAAATCTACGCTGGTTAATCTAATTTAAAGAACAATCAATTACTGTCTGTAATATTCAAACGACGAATTTTCGTCATCCGGACAAATATGTATATGTTAATGCTAATCGAGTGGATGGAACTTGTAAATTAATTTCTGGGGAAGACAGCGTTTCTAGAGTAAGATTGTTAATGTTCCATTGGTGGTACATAGCGGCACGAACGAATTAACATTTTAGATACAATGCTTTTATTGCATCTCTTGATTTGATTTAATTCTAGTAATTATATTAATTTAGTTTATTTTTTATCGCTTAGAATACATTTGTATAATGCGAATTAATATGTAATGATAATAATAATAAAACGAATAGTTGTTTGGTAGTTTACGGTTGTTCGGTAGATAACCGCGTAGTCGATCGATCGGCGTTCGACATCGAACGAAATCTCTCGCACTGGGAAACAGGGACCGCGTGGTTCCAGACATAATTACCGCCGCGCCGCTGTTACAATTGCAGGATATTAACGATTACCTATAATTTGTCAGTACCTATGAAAGCCGTACAATAGCTTTTACTAGTCGAAAGTTGTGAGAGCTGTTCTCGTTTCTGTTGCGAGTTCCAAATGTATCGGAATGCTACTTTTCTTTTCCCGTTCGATGTCTTTCACCAGCGATCACGACGATACGTTGGCCAGCCCGTCGCGACGTCGCGTTCGACGATGCATACCCATGAATGATAATCATCGCCGGAGATCATTTGCAGATTGCGGAGTCTCGCGCATTGACGGAATGCGCGATGCGCGTAAGACCGACGGCGAAGAATCGCAATGACGTCCGATCACAATTTTACCTGGCGGTACATACTTCGATTCTCGATTCAAAGTAATTATACTTTGTTTGAAATTGATCGTATGGTATAACATAATTATATTGGGTTGGCAATTGAAGTAATTGCGGATCTAAAATAAGAAGGAAAATTCAATTCTTTTGCTTGAAAATATAAGTTTATCCAATTGGACAAATCAATTTTGACACTGCCATTCTATCAGGGCTTCGTTTTAATATACTGTATATAACATAAAAATCGTGCTTGCGATGCTTGCTTTTTTTTGGAAATAATGTAATAAAATATGTTTGAATCGCGCGCTTTGCCCTTCCATCTTCAAACTACTCCATCTTCAACTACTTGTTTTACTTTTTTTCCAAAAATGGTAAAACAATGGGGATTAGCAGGTTTTAAAGGGTAAAGTCTCTACTTTAATATGTACTAACTGATTTTTACTGTCAAAATTTGTATAAAATGTAAAAAATACGTATGTGGAAAATGTGCAATACGAAATGCTGTAATTTGTAAAAAATGTGATGGAAGGTAAATAAAACTTTCTAAATAGAAAAGCTGGGAGCGGGTTTTTATCGTAGCACTAGAAAAATATTTTGTTTACTATCCAATTGGCTAAAATCTCTTTCTATATTAAGATTCATATGTTTTTTTTTTGAAGCGGTCATTTGACCGCTCATGGTAGGAGTAGTTATACATGAATTGTCGGTAGGTTTAGTGTTAAAAAAAGGAACGCCTTAATAACTATTTCTACTTCACAGCCATTAGCTCGATGTAATTG
>NW_027581195.1:0-4680 GCF_028453695.1 Augochlora pura
CTCCAATTCCCTAGGCGGCTCCGCAACAATCAGTTGGTAACACGGTTGGCAGCACTTGCTACCAACCGTTGCCGCTCGTATTCCGTCGAGCGTGAAACATTCTACTTCGAGCGCTAGATCAAGTCAGTCGCATTTTGTAATCGCGCAGTCATATATTATAAAATCCAAGCTTAGCCTACAGTTATTGTAATATATTCAATAAATCTACGGTGATAGAGAGAACGTGCATTCATCCAATTACAAGAGTCCTTCCCTCCTGGAAGATCACAGCCTTGCATTCAGTGTAGGGAACTGCCGGCCTTCGATCACAAATATCGAAGCGATCTTCCGAACGTTATACTGGGAGGCATAACCGGTACACGCAGTAGTACCACGTAATACCCTACAGTAGAGAGGACTGTGCGGCCATCTGGCGGACGGCGCTGATACTACACCACGCCAACCGGTGTAGTGGCGCCACCCCTGAGCATGGAAGAGTAGTTGGGAACCCAGGGCTCTCTTCTAGGTACCGGCTGGGTTCAATTAAACATTAATAATATGGATAAAGTTATTAATGAATTTACGTTTACTGCGCAGCGGGCGTCGGAACCCGCAGCGCCTGTCGGTGGTGGGAGTGAGCGAGCGGGCTCTCCCCGACAGTTATCCGGCGACCGTTCGGCTGGGAGGGTGGATCCCTTGGTCTCCCAGCTGGAAAACTGTACAAGGTCGATTTCCATAGCCAGGAGTTCGAGTTGCGAAATCCGGAGAAGTTGCGAATTGCGGAGAAGAGTCGCGAGGGCGAAACCCTCGATGGATACATGTTCCCGGAGATAATAGGACTCGATGAGATAACAATTTCTCCCTTTGTCCCCTCCAGGATGTTAAACAGGACCCCTCCAGGGGTGGAGAGTGAACGGCCACGATCGCGTTCTCAGACGGCTATTCAGAAGAAAAAAGGTGCCGAACCCAGAAGAGCGGCCAAAGGCCTTTCAGGAAAGCAGGCCGCAAAGAGGAAGAGAGGCGGCTCTAGCGATTTGGAGAAGTCGGCAATCGGATTTGATTCGCGAGTCGACCCAATATTGGAGGACATAGAGGACCTTAGGGGGTATTGCATGCTGAAATACCCAGGCGAGGACGCACTAACGGTAAGACTGTCCAAAATAGCAGACAAGCTAATGGAATTGGCGAGGTCAACTGGCCAAACCGCTCCCAACGGACCAACGGGTTTAGAGGGGGTAACAACTAAGGAGATTTCCACGCAGACGGCTGACCCAGAGGCCATTGATATGGATAATATCAAGAAGTGGAGGAAAAAGGGCGAGATCTGGGAGGACCTGAAAGAGATGCTGAGGAAAAAATGGACTCCAAAAAGGGAAGCTGACATTAAAATTGAGCACAGACACCCTGCCTCGACGGCTCTGGACGAGAGTATTGCGTGCTTCGTGCCGGTGGACATCAAACCGAGCAACGGCTCAGGGAAGGTGATCCTGGAAAAATTTCAGGGAGCCGAGATTATAAAGGACTTGAATATTAAAGTAGGGGACACTAAGTTCATCTCTACATACACAAGGATCCCCTCATCCCAAGGCACGAGCACTCTCAAGGAGAGGCACGTGTACTTTTTATTCGAAAGGCGAGAACAAGAGGAACGACCGGACCCGGGGAATATCTTTAGGACGCTCCTAGAATTAAGGAAAGTAGCAACCAAGAATAATAACAAGGAAATATTGCTATCATACATACCTGACTTCCCCGTTGAGGATTTGAGAAGAATGATCAAAGCGGTGTTTGCCGAATCTGACACCAAAATAACGATGCTGACACCTACGACCGGCAGATATGAAAACATAGACAAAGGGGGCAAAAGGACGAATCGCACAGATGATACGGGGACTTTAATAGTCAAGGCTGAGGGCAAATCCTATGCAGAGATGCTTAGGAATCTTAAAACTAATATTAACATAGAGGAGGAAGGTTTCAAGATCTCCAGCGTTAAAGCCAACAAAAAAGGGGACGTAGTACTCTCTGTTAAAGGAGGTTTGAAGAAAGCGGTCGATTTGAACGCACTCATAAATAAAAAAATATCAGGAGCAAAGTCCACGATAGGTTCGAGGAAAAGAGATGTCAAGGTCTTGCATCTGAAGCAACTCGACGGGGATGTAAAAGAGGAGGACATTAGGAAGTCCATCACTGACTGCCTCACGGAAAGCGAGGTCAAGACTATCGCTATTAAAGCCCTAAGACCGGCTGCTGCAGGCAGGCAGAACGCGACCATCGTGGCACCATCACATACAGCCGATAAGCTACTAGAGATTAAGACCCTAAGAATAGGGTGGGGCAGATGTAGCATAAGGCAAAGGGAGGAATTAACCCAATGCTATAGGTGTAGGGAGTACGGGCACCTAGCCAAGGACTGCGAGGGCCCAGACCGCTCCAAACTATGCAGGAAGTGCGGGGGAGACCACCACACCAACTCCTGCAGTAGTAAAGAGATGGGATGTACGGTATGCCGGGACAAGGGGCACAGAGAGGGGAGCCTGCAGTGCCCTGTGTACAGGAAGGCCATCTCGGATACCAGAATGAAAAGGAGGAATTCCAACACGGGACGGGAACGGAACGACCCCTCGAACAACGAGGGCGACAAAGCTAAAATGACGCAAGCCACTGGCTGACAGTACAGGGCAACGCGCACCAAAATAGCGACGTTATTATTTATTTATTTATTTATTTATTGACACTTATTTATTTATTTATATATATATAGTAATTTATTAATTTATACAGGTCCTTTGACGAACATCTTATATTTATAACTTAACATTTTAGTTCGCATAACATAACATCATGACTGGACCAAAGAAATGGAGCCTGAAGATACTGCAGATCAATCTGCATAGGTGCAAACTTGCACAGGATTTAATGACACAGTACGTAATGGAAAACGGTATAGAAATAGTCGCAATATCGGAACCGTATAGATGCCATACATCCTGGGCTACAGATATAAACCAGGATGCAGCGATATGGGCCACCCCTGTGACGTCGAACGAAAATAAAATAACCGAGGACGCCATCAAAGAGAAAGGAGTGGTGGCCATCTCTATCGACAAGGTGAAAATCTTTAGTTGTTATATATCTCCCAACATAGAAATAGGCGAGTTCCAGGATATATTAGCCGTACTGGAGAACGGGATTGTAAAGGTGGGTGCTGACAATTCCATAATTATGGGCGATTTCAATGCCAAATCGATCTCGTGGGGATCGAAACTCACAGATCGAAGAGGATACGAGATCCTAGAGATGTCAGCGAGGAACAACATCTCACCTGTGCGGAGCCAAGGGAGGTTCACCTTCGATAGAGATGGTCACACATCTCTGATCGACATAATATTATGCGGTAAGAAATGCGTAGAAGCATTAAAATCTAGTGTGATTTTGGGCAACTATACGGCTTCTGGCCATCGATATTTAAGACACATTTTTGAATCCAACGACAAGCACGTGCAACGCGACAACACGACTGGACTCCTGAACAAGACGAAATTCAATATCGACAAATTTACGGACAACCTACATGAATGGGCATGGACAAGAGATACGTTCAAATTAACAGATAAAAACGACGCGGACGAATACATTCGAAAGGTGACAAAACTAGTTAGTCTGGCTAGACAGAAAAATCATCCATCATGTCGACATAAAAAGGCGGCATGGTGGTGGAATGAAAAAACTCGACTAGCTAGAAGCGAAGTAATAAAGGCCAGGAGGTCATTCCAAAGGGCTAAGACCCGACGAACGACCGCTGACGAAACCGACAGGCTAAAAAAAACGTATATCGACAAAAAAAGAGCTAAGAATTGTAATTGACGAGGCCAAAAATGAAGCCTGGATATCATTCATAACTAGAATAGATCAAGACCCGTGGGGGAAACCCTATCAGTGGATAATTGATAAGTTAAAAGGAAATGCGAAATACAGCGTACCTGAAGCCGGTCGGGTAGACGAAATTATTAAAAAACTTTTCGTTACAGACGACTACCACAGGACAACGCTGGAAGAAGTGTACATTCCCGCGAGCGGAGTGGATGAAACGGACGACGACTTCAATGAAGCTGAAGTAAAAAGGGCCGTCAAGAAAATAAAAAAGAAAGCCCTCGGTCTTGACTTTGTCCCAGCGGAAGCGGTCCGGGTGCTCGGAGAAGAGGACAGCTATACCCTTACGCAGTTTATTAACTGCTGCTACAATTCAAGGTACTTCCCAAGCACCTGGAAGAACGGTCGACTATTATTGATTCCGAAAAAACAAGGGGACCCCAGCGCGGGGTGGCGGCCCCTTTGCATAATTTCCATATGGGCTAAGGTAATCGAATATTGCCTAAAGGAGCGCCTTAACAGGTACATAAAGTACGAAGACAACCAATATGGATTTAGAAAGGGAAAGTCGACGATACATGCAGTTGACAAAATTATAAAGTTATGAGACGACGCAAGGAGACGGAGATACGACTGCGTAATGGTGACAATAGACGTTAAAAACGCATTTAACACCATAAAATGGGAACTAATACTGGACGCCCTAAGAGACAACAACATACCGACGAGGCTGTATAGAATAATGGCCAATTACTTAAGTGACAGGTACATCACACATACATATACAGGGACAACGGAAATAATACAAGTTTACGCGGGCGTTCCACA
>NW_027581196.1:0-4672 GCF_028453695.1 Augochlora pura
AACCTGATATTTATTAAACAAGACACAATTCTTGTATTATTTTGTTTTGTTTTCCTCTCGTAAAATAAATATTAAGAACACGCGCACCTAAAATACGCGCGTTGAAAACATTCGGCATTCATGGTAGCAGTCGCCCCCAAATTACATTACCCCGACCCCGTCCCGAAATTCCATTGTCACACCTCGGCCCGAATCTATCAGGCTCCCATCGACGCGCGAGCATGTCAGGAGGCGTTATCCTCGTCACGACCGAACTTCGCCCGCAATTCGTAGGCAATTCCGGCTAATACCGCGTTCGCACCCCCTAACTGCTGATCAACCCCTCGGCCGTGCCCGGCGAAAGGCGTCACGAACAAAAGCCGGTGTCCTCGGGATGCATATTGATACCGGGACCAGGTCTGCGTGACGTTTCGCAGATAGGGCACGCGCGCGGTTTTCCTTTCCTCCGGAGGGAGGGGGGAGGGGCGGGGCGGGTCGTGTACGGGAAATTAGCGGGCAACAATAATCCGCGTCCGGCGTCCGGTTGACAAACGGCGTGCCACAAAGCGACGTCTCCCCCGTTCCCTCCGGATGCGGCATGGAAATCGGGGCCGGGGTCCCCGTAGCTCCGTGCGCGGACCACGAGTCCTGGCAAAAGAGAAAGGACATTGTCCTGGGACGGGAGCCAGCGGGTGGCTGGAAGAGCGGCACTGTACGTCGCAGCGGCCGCCTTTTGTGCCCCCGGCTAAATGAAAAGTCATCTCGAATCTATTACTTTCGAGTTTCGCCACCGGCCAGTGTAAATATTTGGGGTTTCGGGCACGGTGTCGCCAATGCAGATAGGGCGGGATTCCTCTTCCCATTGTTACCGCTTGATAATTTATGATCCGGCCGACTCTCGCGCCTACCGTTTCCCTTTCCTCGTCCCACCGACCACCAGTTCCACCCTTCCTCCGTCCTTTGAACGGCACACCGATGTGCTCGCACAGAGAGACGAGCTCTTCCCGCGTTGTCTCTCTCTCTCTGTGTGTCGGTGGCAAAGGTCGGACGAATGTGGGCGCGACCCCCGCGGCGATAATTGTCCGATTCTGGCCGAAGCAGAAAGCGAACTTTTCGCACTTTTCACGCGATCTTCCGGCCGGAGGGGCGTAAACGTTCGTTCGCGACGTTCGCAGGGGCTGCTCCTCCCCACCCCCCCCCTCCGGCCGCTGATTGTGCCGATTGTTCCCTACCGATTCCGACGAATCTTCTCCCCGACACCGTGGCTTTGTTGGCGCATTGTGCGCGCCACGTGGTGCTGCGCCCGACGATAGACACCGGTTTATGGGCGATTTAGGAATTGGCGGTTTGATTGTCGCCTATAGACACCCGGAGAATAGGTGTTTAACGATACGGTAAATGCCCGAAGGATTCGTTTGGAGGGGAGGACTGGAACTGATTCGAGGGGGCGGGAACGGGCCGCAGGAGTCAACCGGGTATCAAGGATTGACTTTGGGGCATGATCGGCGGACGTTGCGGTAGGACGGACGCGATTCGACTTATCGATAAAGCGAACGCATTTATTGGTAACAGTTTTCAAATTTCTATTAGCGTTTGTAATTGGACAATCTTTTAATTTTCATGAATTCGACGATTCTGATTATATTATCCTTATTTCGCAATCATTGCTAAGCTTGTGGACTTTATTTATTTCTCGGAGAAACGAGTAGATGAGAACTGTAAAGATGTTACAAAAATTTACGAATATTATTACGTTATTATTATTTTTTATTATTAAATTATTACGAATATTATTTTTACGTTATTACCTTGTAGGAAAAATTGTATAATGTTTCGATAAATTCAATCTGGTTAATTTTAAAATATATACAACTTAGTCTAAAAATATGTCGTAGTTCCATTGAGTAACGCTTTAAAATATAAATTATCGACTTCTATGATAGCAATACTTATTTTGAACACCGTTGAGACAACTGTGATTTAAACAAACAAGATATAGAAACAATCATAAGCAAAAAGAACATGGTATCTTTCAAGCACTTGTAGATTAATAATAAAACTACTGTTGAATTATAATAAGCGTGATTGTTTCCTATAATACGTGTTCGTTCGCCGCGTTCGTTCATCGCGCAGATCACACCGGTCAGGCGCGAACTGGTAAATCATAAAGCAAAGGATTCAACCGGATTACCTTATCGCATTTTCGTGGGGGTTTACGATTCGGCGGTGAACGCGTTACCGACAAATTCCTGTTAAAACAGAAGTTTAAATGGACCCGGAGCGCGTCGTCTCTCGTTCGCCTAATCGAGGGACCGGGTTCTAGCCCCGGGTATCGGGAAGAAAGTTTGGCCGGCCGCGGGAACCACGAAAACCGTATGGAAATTCGTGTTTTAAATTAAAGATCCCGTAGACAACGCGGTGGCACGGCCGCGTAGACAAACAATAGAAACAATGGACGGTCGTTGGCCCTCCGCGCATTGTACGCGGTCCGTGTGCGTGGACTATTCTTGAGCACACAATGGCTACAAGGTTTCTACAAATAGAAAAAAAGAAACCCTTGCTCGCGCTCGTCATAGCCGCGGCGAGAAAGAGAGAAAGAGAGAGAGAGAGGGAGAGAGAGAGAGAGAGAGCGGGCGCGCGGGCGTGCGCCTGTATGCTTTGAGATGTTAAAATCGTCCCCGTGGCTCGCGGCAAATATTTGGCCGGCAAGGCAAATGTTCTCGGCATTATGAGAAGAGCTTCTCAAATAATCGTTCCATGTATCGACCGAACCAGACCGACGAAATTCCGTTGCTTATCACGCGGAGGGGGGTTGCCCGTCGATTCGTTCCCTGTAATCAGCGCTCCTTCGGAGGGATAATTCGCTGCGGACCGACGAAGGGAACACGAAAGACAAATAAAAGATCTGTTTCTGATTGCCGAAGAATTTATGGGGCCACACGGTTGCGTACGGTTTTCCTCGAGCTT
Source organism: Augochlora pura (assembly GCF_028453695.1). Classification (NCBI taxonomy): domain Eukaryota; kingdom Metazoa; phylum Arthropoda; class Insecta; order Hymenoptera; family Halictidae; genus Augochlora; species Augochlora pura. Next base: position 2,947 of record NW_027581196.1, read on the forward strand.
GCAAGCGTTGGAACGGAACGCCGGTGAAATTAGATTCGCTTTTACAACCGTTGTTTGTCCGCCGGATCCTCTCGAGTATAGACTTTGCTTGGTTTGTTTGAAGCGATGACGTGCGGATTGTACTTTCTTGGACTATCGAGGATCACTTGTTGAGTCACTTTTACTTTCGTGGCTAACCCCTACCACGGTGCCGGGGGAAAGAGTTGTGCCGGCAATGGTTACGTATCCTTTTGTCTGCACATCGCGACTAGTATAAATAAAAATTAATTCCGTCATTTTGTAACTTTATATTTTACTCGTATTGTACGAATGACACGCAGATTGTATTATATATAATTATATCACGTTCATGTGATAAATGGTGTTAAGTTTGCGATAAATTAAATTGTTTATAGATGCCATTTAAGTAGATTGCTTTAGGCTGTACTAGGTTTAACTATTGGAAGCTTGTTGGTAGAATTCTCAATGTTTCTCTTTTTAATAATAATTAGAATATCACGTTACTGATCACAAAAATGGTAAACAGGATCAAGAGAATTGCATCAAGCTGGCATCGTCTTTTTCATCTTTTGTAGTCTGAATTTTAAGTTAATAAAATCCTGTCTTTCGGACATCGATATTTAAAAGTATTCGAATAAACACAAAGACACAATAAATATAAATTTATGATAGATAAATTTTACGACCCCGACGAATCGACACAATGATCGAGCTCGCGGATCGCAAAGTTTTCCCGAGCTTGTAGAGGTTCCGGAACCCGGCAACACTCGCGCAACAAGGGGCTGTTTATAAGCAGTTCCGCGGAATAGTTTCAGAAGGAGAAGAATTTTTAATCGTCCGGCGCGAGAATGCCTCTTTAAAGACGACCCAGTTGGCCGGACTCATTTAAATTCCCCGGCCATTCGGTGTATCCACCGGTCTGTTCGCCCGGGCACGGCGGATTACGTTTCCCTTCCATTGCCGTCAGCGAAAGTAAACTTTCGAAATTTCTGCCGACCAAGGTTGGCCTGTGCCGCACACGGGGGGAGGAAAAAAAACGAAGAGAAAAGAAAGAGAACAGAGAGAGAGAGAGAGAGAGAGGGAGGGAGCAGAAAAAAGAAACGAGCGACGAGGAAAAGGAGGAAGCGAGAACAGAAAGAAAGCGAGAAGAGGAACTGTATATATTGCGCCCGCGAACTCCACGGATTCTATATCTTCCTGTTATTCCACGCAGACTTTGTCCTCGAACTTCGACTCGGTTTTATAAAGGTAAAAGTTCCAGTGAAAGGATAGGCATAGTCCTCCATCCCCGATGCTGTTGTTGCAGCTGCCGGCCGGAATTTCGGTGAGAAAACAAAGTTCCACGAAAAGTAAAACGCCTCCGGGGCGCATTGAAACCATCGCCGTTGCCTCGGCCGTCTATTCCTTCACCTCCTCCCCCCTCCCCCCATCGACCGTCGTCAAACTTTATCTTCCATAAATTTATATTCCGTCGTGTTCGCGAACGAGCCGCGACTTCGCGATTCTTCCTCGTCCGCCGTCGCGTTCGCTCGGCCGACTTAATCCGCGACTTCCGGGACGGGGTCGCGGGAGAATCGGCGGGGACACGAGGTCGGTTTTCGCTGCAATCCGTTCCTCGTTACGACCCTTAACCTCGAAGGAACAGTTAATAACCGAAGGATTAAGGCGCCTCTTAAAATTTTCGCAATCCTGGGCGGTCGTTTCCGCGTCTGCGGTCTACGTCGCA
>NW_027581197.1:0-4671 GCF_028453695.1 Augochlora pura
AAATCGATTTGGCCACAAAGCATCTGAAAGGTCTTATCGTATTCTTTGCGGAATACAAAAATGTAGAATTTAGGAAAGCTGCAAATACTGCTCAATGGTCGAAATGCATTGTTTTTCTACAAGCAAATTTCAACGTGTCAATGCACTATTTTCCGTGCATAACGTGGATTTACAACTAAATTAATAACTTTCGTATTAATAATATTTTTCACATTACTCAAATAAACAAGTCCTCTACGTCCTTTAACAGGGATATTTATTAATAACATAACTTTGCGAATATTTCTCTGAATTCTGCTGGGACACCGAATTATTTAAATTATGATATCAAACAAAGCCGTGAATTCCATTTTTGGCTAAGGAAAAAGTTATTTCAAATGGCTTGAGAAACCCCTCACAATAATTTTGATACATCCTGTATATTGCCTTATGCTATTTTATGTTACTTTGCTTTGAAATACACTAGTCACGATATACCGATTATCATTGCTACAACTATTTCAATCTACAATGGTCGATACTATTTTCTTTTCCTTTCTTTCATTTCTTTCGTGTTACATTCATTATATTCTTCTTTACTTCGTTTATTTTTATTTGTTTTCTCTCTCCCACTAGGTAATCCTACTGTCTCTATCTAATCTTCTTTCTTACATCTTCCAACCCACTCCGTCTCGGTCTTCCTTTTAGATTTCGTTCGCTTGTACAGAATCAAATTTTTATTCTCTCATCTTCTCCATCTTTTCAATTTCCACTCTCTTTCCTTGGAACCCTTATCCTCTGTGTTTCGCGTCCGATGTCAGGCAAATCACAAATCGTTATTACAATTGAATTCCCGTTCCAGGGAGAAGTCCAAAGTCTGGCGTGTTACGGAAAGCTAAACAGCATCCGATGGTCACAGGTGTTCAAGGAATACACGGAATACTCTTGAATTGTTATTCCTTGGCAGACGAACAACAGCGTTCACATTCCCATAAACGATGTTCTACAATCACCGAAGAGTTCTTGTATTTTTTTATAGACGATCATCTCTCAACGACGTGTGTAACATAGATTTAGTGGCGCGTTGAACAATATTGTTCAATGTAACAAAGCCATCTAAGTACCAATTTTTGAGAAGACGGTTGGAAACCATGAGGAACATGTTTTGTGTGATTTCAAATAATGTCAAAGTTTATTACGCTCGATGAAAACAAACATCATATCCTCGTTACTGCCAGTTGTATGTTTATTATATATTCTTAGTCTTTTCCGACAGGCATTAATAATGTGCATACCCATGGGAAAACATGGTAATCCCGAGGGAACATTCTCTGAATAAACAAATTGTGTATTTGTTCGCCTCTCCCATGATCTCTACCACAGACGACCGCACTCTGCAACATAGTAGCTCTGGTACGATGCGGTCGTGAATCAGATCGCGAGGGCTTGTCGGCTTCCAGGAACATTAAGCATCAACTGAACAAGTCCTCAAAGAGTATCGTCTTCATTGGCGTGACTATTCCCTCCGAAAATACATATCAAGCATTCGAGGAGGCTAGAGCGTAGGAAGTGGAGAATTATGTCAGGAACCTGTGAGATGGCCACGGAGCTCGCCGGTATGTAGTCCAGGAAGTAATTAACTTGTAATTAAGAACCAACGTTCATTCTTATGTCCGATATACAGTCGTAGAGCCAGCATGATCTTTTGTAGAACTTCTATGAACATGAGTGGAAACTCATGACAGAAAATGTTTTATCATGTATAGCTGAAACAGTAGGCAATTCTGTATCAATTGAATAAAAATATAAAACACAATTTTCTCAGTCATCAAGCAAGGGCGTTCCATGAACCCTGTAGTGTTTAACTTTGCCTTCGAACTAGAACTTCCAGCTGTTACCGAGACGATGGTGGATTACACGTATCACGCAGAAAGATGCCATATTCTCGACTGCGCCAGTAACCCCGCGTAATTGAGGGAGATTTTTGAGAGTATTGAAACGCTTTTGGAAGCGGCAGAAGACACATACCATGACAGAAAGCCGGTATTCATCTTGCCCGGCGGAGACATCCGTAAGGAATAAGCTACGATCTTAACCATAAGGTCGAAAAAAGATGTAGCACGTCATGAAAAACGGTATATAATATGATCTTAGCCATGAGGCCGAAAAACTATATGCGCTGTGATCTTAGCCATGGGGTCAACAAGATACAGGATGTCATCTTAGCCATTATATTAACACATTGTTGATCGACAATTTTACGCCGAATATTTCCACGTCACCGGCTATTATTAGATTGGAAATGTAAACACGAGTCAACTCGTGACCGGTCAACAATGTGTTAAGAATCTATATACTAGCTGTTATATTATTATTATTATATATTATTGTTTGTATATCAATATAATACTTTATTATATAAAATGTTTGTTTATATACATATTATGCATATAATATGTAATATGTTATGCATATTCTATGTTATTATTATATATCAAGTATATTGTTATTAGAACACCATTTGAACGAGGATCATGTTGGGACGAGTAATTGTTTGATCAGTAAAAATCAAATACCAAGCTTAAATGAAATTAGTGCCAGGGCACAAAAATCATTACTACTGCTAAACTGTTTGTATAAAATTTTCGACCGTTTTTATATATGCTTAGATGGGAGTAGTGATACATATATTTTAACCCTTTGCGGCCGGAGCCGCTCGACGGGCGAGCGTCGCTGTGGACGACAGGTATTGGAGCGCGCAGTAAAGAAAATATTCACGTCGCACGTTTGCGTTATAAAAACTAAAGCTTTATTCAAATAACTTTTTCATAAAATCCAACAAAGTCATAAACAAACAAATTTAGTCGTGTGTAGAATGTTATAAGATATGTAATACGTGTAAAACTTTGCTAATTGCTCTGGTAGTGACACTGAAAGACTGACTCGACAAACTGAAATTCGTTTAGACTCTACCATGGTCTCGCATCGAAAGTTTACATTATACGGAAGATACGACTTCATTGCTAAAAGTCTCTAATTTCATTGAGAGGCAACTAGACTTCTTAGGCTAGTATCCCCATGGTAGGAAGGTGGAAGGATAAGTGGAAAGTGAAAATGTAAAATAACAACGAAGCATTATACAGGTTGGGCCTTGATGACTGAAGGTTTATTGTTCTGATTGCTTTATGAGTGTGCTCCTCGCTAGGACGGTCGAGGAACCGGGACCGGGCCCATAAAATGGTTGGACCATGTTGCGTCCAAACAGTTTTCAATAGTAGCTGATATAGGATTTAGAAATAAGAAATTATACTTTAACAATTATGAATGTGCCTGAATGTCACACCTGATGCCATTTAGATTTTTTGTCGGATGGGTACATATTGCGACGGCAATACCGATCGATAAGTGAGCCTAGCCGTCCCCTCAGGTAGCCAACCGTTGGCTCAACTAGAAAGCAGTTTTCCAAAGCATTTTATGGCTCGCAATTCCACAAATTCGCCTCAACGACTAGACAGCAGTTGTGATTCTCGAAAACAACGAACGGACAGTCCAGAACGAACGAACGAACCAATCCATGTAAAACGTAACTTTATGACAAATCCTATTCCTCGCCAGCCAAGTTCCTTTACGACTCACCCCTTACCAATCAAAATAGTCCTTTTTCCCTCCAAATTTATCCTCAACCAATCGCCAAAAATCCGAGACGACCATTGCCTATTGAAAGCGGGAAACACACATCATTATGCTACCTGCAGACGCTGAATCTAGGCGACCTAAAGCTTGATCCACACTATATTGAACGTGAAGAAGATTCGACTGTATCAGGAATGCAGCATCTTCATCGGAGCAGCAGGGTCAGGTTATGTCAGGTGAGTGTAGTGGGTAAAAAAAAAAAAAGCCAGAGATAGTTCAGCAATGACGCTTGGGTGGTTCCTCACCCTGTTGTACGTTATACTCATATACGCGTTTTTTCGATGAGATTGTAGATTGGATTGAAAATCATGTTGAAATGGCTCAAAGAAGGGAACAGGAGCATTCCCGCCCCAATTCCTCACGTACCCCAGTGCGCACCCCATCAGCGACTAGTGCCCTGCAATCCGAAACGTCGTACAGTGGTCCGGATTGACGCAAGGTGTGCCATTTGACCAAAAAATGAACTTTCGCATATCGATCTAAATTGAATATATACTACTTCTTAAATGGTTAAAAAAGTCATAGGTCGTTTCGCAATGTGGTTCGGGATGTTGTTCTCCCTGATACTTCTTTGTATGTTTCGTTGCCTGGGTACTGGAAATTGATGCAAGTATGAATAGAACGAGAGCTGGCAGTCTGAGAAGCGCGAGTACGACGTCCACGTCCACTGATGAATCTGAGAAGAGTGTTATTCTGGTTAATGAATCAAGCAGTGCTGTGGAAACCACTTTTGCGTTGAATTTTACTACTTCTTAAATGTCTACCAACCTCGAAAATAAAAATGTTTGCATGATTTAATTCAATTTTGTAATAGAAATAATGGTTTAAAGTCGGTCTTCCTAAGAATAGTGGTTTTCGTCAAAAATAACTGCATGTCTTCTTTTCGATGTTGTGACGTAACCATTTAATATTTTGATTTCAAACTTTCTTTGCATTAAAGGGGATCCTTTTGCGATTAAAATTCATTCCTGTAATAATAATTTTCACAAAAAATGTGCT
>NW_027581198.1:0-10378 GCF_028453695.1 Augochlora pura
AAATTGGAATTTATACTGAAAGGTCTAGTATAATTAGGAATTTATATTGAAAGGTCTAGTATAATTAGGAATTTATATTAAAAGGTCTAGTACAATTTGGAATATATATATCAAAGGTCTAGTATAATTTCTAATTTATATTAAAGGTTCGGTACAATTTGGAATTTATATTAAAAGTCTGTCATAATTTGGAATTTATATTGAAAGTCTGACACAATTTGGAATTTATATTAAAAGTCTGACATAATTTGAAATTTATAAAAGTATAGTATAAATCGGAATTTATATTGAAAGACTAGTACAAGTTGTAATTTATATTGAAGGTCTAGCATAATTTGTAATGTACATTGAAGGTCTAGCATAATTTGTAATCTATATGAAAAATCTAGTACAATTCCCAATTTATATCAAAAGTCTAGCATAATTTTGGAATTCATATCAAACATAGCATAATTCATAATTTACATTAAATACCGATCATAATTGAAAACAATCCAATAATAACAAATTAAATCACTGAAACGACAGCAGCACTGTAAATAACAATTTCATATCCGACTCGCTCGTAGTCGGTGATTCGGTGCTACAAATCGAGCGCGACAAAACTTCGCAACTCACCTAAAGGGGAGGGGAGAAACGAACGAACGAACGAACGAACGAACGCGGTAGGGATCGGGTAACGCCGCGAATCAACTTACCCGGGTGAGAGAATCAAAGAATTTCTCTCTCGCTGGGATCGCGCGCGCGACTTCTCCTCTGTTCCTCTTTCGCCTCGGCGGAGAGGAGAGCACACCACGGCTCGTTTCGCCTCCTTCCCCACGAGAAGTTTCTTGCTCTAAGAGAGATCAGAGAAAAAGCGGAACGCGAAACCGGGAGAGAAGAGGCACTCGTTAGATTACGCTGTAAAATCGCAGTTTGCGAGAGAGGTGGAGAGAGGGGGGAAAAAGGAGGAGGAGGAGGAAAGTTCGATTTTCCCCGTTCTATAAACGGGGCGGATTCTATCGGAGAGCAGCCGGCTCTCGTTCGCGGACGATTCTCGGACCTTCGCTCCACCGGAATACCGTGCCCCAACTGCTGAATTTTCGTGGGCCGAGAGCTGTGCTCTTGCAGTTGCATTCCGAGGTAATGGGTTGAAGAAAAACCCTGGAGAAGTACCGCTTCGTAAGTGTAGTTATGAGGGTTGTAAATGCGGTCGTTGGAGCCGTAGGTGGCGCCGGAATTGATTGATGAAATTTCTGGGTTGGAGGGTGGTATCATTTTTGGAAGAGAAGATGGAGGACGAAGAGGATGTAGAAGACGGAGGACGAAGACGGTGTAGATGATGGAGGACGAAGATGGTGTAGAAGATGGAAGACGAAGATGGTGTAGAAGACGGAAGACGAAGACGTTGCAAAAGACGAAGACAAAGACCAAAGAGACGAAGACAAAGACCAAAGAGACGAAGGCGACGAAGACGAAGACCAAAGCGACGAAGGCAACGAAGACGGAGCCGTCGAAAACGAAGACGAAAACCAAAGCGATGAAGGCGACGAAGTCGAAGCCGTCGAAGACGAAGGCGTCGCAAAAATCAAAGGCGTCGCAAAAGTCGAAAACGTCGCAAAAATAAAAGGCGCCGCAAAAGTCGTAGACGTCGCAAAAATCAAAGGCGTCGCAAAAGTCGAAAACGTCGCAAAAATAAAAGGCGTCGCAAAAGTCGAAAACGTCGCAAAAATCAAAGGCGTCGCAAAATTCGAAAACGTCTCAAAAATCAAAGCCGTCGCAAAAGTCGAAAACGTCGTTAAAATCAAAGACGATCTCAAAAATCAAAGGCGTCGCAAAAGTCGAAAACGTCGCAAAATTCGAAGACAACCGCAGCGAAGAGTTTTCTTCCGGTATCGGCGGCCTTCCACGCGCCGCGTGCCTATTCTTCGAACACGAAAGATCTTGGAAGCGAGACCGTGGAAAACTCGAGACAGCGAAATCGGAGAGCTCGCGGCGTTATCGGAGCGGCCGGATGTTTCGTCCTCTTGCAACGCCGGGAGAGGGGGAGGGGGGACTTACTTGCACCGACGAACAGCTCGCGGCACCGGCTCCGACGATCCGCGTCGAGAGAGAATCGAGTCGGCCGGTAAAAATAAACGTGACGGCAGACGCGAAAATACTTTTGCATCTCGCGCGTCCGCGGAAGCCGATAATCGCGTCGGCGAACACCGCGTCGGCTGATGGTCGAAATTAACCCCTCGCGCTGTTATCTCCTTTTTATTCTGTCAAATTAATCAATTTCTGCAACAAATGACTTTTATGAAAATACTCGTAGAACGCTTCTGCGACGTTCCTTATTGAAGATTTTGCAAAGAAGTCCGAATGGTCCAAGTCATCCAAGTCATCCAAGTCATCCGAGTCGATAAACGTCGCGTTTCCGGGTCGTCGAACGCGACTCGAGAACGCGCCGAGCCCCCGTTCGAGCGGCTGTTGATCGGTAGGCGAGGTTCGCGGCGCGCCGTTCGTTACGCGGGCCCAAAATTGGATACGAAACTCGAGAATTCGAGTTTAAAACGCGTCGCGACTACGAGACGCCCGCCGTGGAAACCACGAGTTACCGCCGCACCGTAAAGCTGTAACGAGCGCCGCCGTAACCGACATAATTACGAAACGAGGAAGGCGTGATGGTAATACCGATTGCGCGCCGCGACCTACCGCCACAAGCCTCTGCCGCCGCCTGCCTGCACCCACGCTCCTCCAGACCGAGTCTGCCAAGGGAATACGCTTCGAGAATATCCAGCCGGCGACGCCGCGGCACGCAACTTCGATCGTCATCGGTGCCGCCCGTGCCCGATTCCCCCCCCACACGCGAATCGTTATCGAAAAGTAATTAAACTCTCTATTTGGTCGCGCTACTCGGCTATACCTAAATCGGAGATGGTGGAGGCTAGTCACACTGTCTGATGAGAATTCGATAATTTCAAGGAACTTTGATGCTGTGATCTTTAAGTAGCTTTTGAAAAGTGGAGGTTAATATGTGGTAGGATGTATTAAAAATATATTGTATTAATAGTTATGTTAACAAATTTATCTTTATTATTTTTTTATTATTATTGAGAATTCGACGAATTCGACGACCTCTGACACTATGATCTTGAAGTAGCCTTTCACAAATAGCAATTATTATGCGAAAGTATATATTAAAAATATTTACTTACGTTAATAAATTTATCTTTCTTATTTTATTATTGTTATTATATTATTGTTACTGTTATTGTAGAAGATATAAATTATATAACCTCAATGTTTCAGTACCTATTGACGCGATTGCAGAGAGAATAAAAATCCTATAGGGTCGCCGACAGGGTAGAAGACAAAATGGCGTCTTAAAATAAATAAAGCTAAATTCATATTTTCAAACAGTCTTCAAAAAAGATTTCTTAACAAATTGATCATCGCTGGATAATTATCTCTCTTTTCTATCTTGTAAAGGAAGTCGTCGTGCCACGATTCGTGTTAACGAAACACACGTCAAACACTAATTAACCTCTCCATACGGTCGCGCTCCTTGACTCCACGCAAATCATAGACAGAGCACCGGAGACCGATTGCTCCGCGATGACCAATAATTGCTTCCCCGTCGCTCGGTTTTCGAGCGTAATCGCAGCCGCCGTTATCCGACTTCACTTCGCAACTTCTTTCCGTTCGTTCGAACGTTCTCCGTCCGTCGACTATTGCACGCGGCCCATCTTTCACCCCCTTACCGTAGTTTAACGAGTCCAACTCGTAACGGAGATTTCTCTAGCAAGAAACCCGTTAAGTATGAATTGTTAATTCCGTTCTTCGAGATGGAATAAAATTCCGCTCTTTTAAGTATCCGTGTCTGTGGAGGTGTATAATAAATACGCGGATTCTCTTGGTTTTCCGTGGAATTATTGTAATCGAAAAACTTGCCGCAATTGGGGAGGAAATGGCGCGCGAATGGGGTAATTCGTGTCTTGGGCGTCGTTACTGTGACTGTCGTTACCATTATATCATTATTATTATTATTATTATTACTACTATTACTCTCGCTATTATTATTATTACTATCATTATTATTCTTGTTATTATTAATTACTATTGTCACTGTTATTATGCACTCTGACTCGTGTATTCGCTATTATTATACAATACTTTCTATAGCAGAGTTTGCAGACCAAACATGCGAAATAAATAACCGAATGACTAATAAAATTTTGTAAATAAAAAATTTTAATTAATTTTCTGTTTATCGAACATATCCATATAAAATCATTTAACTTAGAAATTAGCAAAATAAATAGATATAAAAATTGAAAACGTCTCATTAAAACAGTACAAAATTACCCCCGAACTAAATAATAAAATCGAACAAAAATCACTTAAAATCAGAGAAAATTAAAATTAGTCAGACGATAGTAATCGACTCTGTCATCCTGTTCGGACAAAATCCATTCCGTAATCTACGCGTCGATGAAAAAGTATCGCGAAGTTTGTCGGAGTTACATCGATTACGGGACATCTCTGAAACACGAGCGCGCCATTATACCGTCGACCCGGGGACCACGGTCCATTCATGAGAACGAATATACGGTTCCCCAGAAGAATCATTGCGGATCTATGTTTTATGTATAAAGTTGTGCATGGTATGACTAACAATCCGAGCGTTACTGCGCTTGTAAATTTTAATGCTCCATCTCGTTTCTCGGCCCTAGAACCGCGCGCGGAGATTTAGCGCGATTGTGCCGCTTTACTGGACGGATATGTATGTATATGTATATGTATATACGTTCATAAATAATAACAGTAGGGTAAGATTGGCCTATTCGCGCACAATGCCGCCGGGTTGCAAATACGACTTTGTTTAATTGATTCACCGATTCACAATTATTAACAACAAGTTATGCTTTCTGTTACTGTAACATTCTACCGCGTTGCAAAATCGCTTTTATACTAACGAAGTTTAAATTAAAAATTAATTGATTCACCGATTCTGAGTTATTAACAACAAATCATGGTTTCTATTGCTGTAACATTCTATCGCGTTTCAAAATGTTAACAGAGTTTAAATTAAAAAATTGTTAAAAGTTGTAAAATTGTTTTTACGAGTCAGAAAAATTAATTCTACAATATATGCATAAAGTGTACTTTGTTATATAAAAATGAAGAGACATTGCGTGACAGAAAAATTATTCCAGATTTTACAGTTGAAACGGCTCCAAATACAAAGGGTTGATACGAGAAAGTCTAGCGATGAAATAAAGGCGGAACGAGAGGGACACCCGGTGCACAGATAAATCAATCAATAAATTATCCATGGCAGTCGATTGAATCCGGGGGTGTCACGGCGTGCACGTGGACACGTAGTCGGGCGGCGTGGATTCGGTCGCGATGCCCGTCCTTCGGTGCGCATCGGACGAATCAAGATTAATTGCTCGCTCGCCGCGGAATATCACGATCTAAGTTGCGGCCCGGCACCGAAAAAGAAACGAGACGAAAATTGTGATTTATGCGCGCGCGTCCCGTTTCGAGAGGGCGACGCGCGCGGGCCCCGAGGTCGCCGCGAGCGCGCGCCCCGATGTCCTTTTAAGGATTTGCCCGAATCGGGACGCCGCGTTTTAAGGCCGTTTACTTTCTCGACCGTAGGGCAAACGGCGCGCGCGGGCTTCGCACGCAAATTTCGCTCGCAAGGAGTCGCGCGGAGACCGCGGACGCGAGTCGAGGAGACGGAATTATTATTTTGGAGAAATTAGTGGATTTTCGGTGCGCAGGCGAAGAGGAAAGAATCTCGATGCGTATGATAGTATTAATTATTATTATGTTTTATAATATGTAATAGCAGTGATAATTGTTACTATATTTCATAATATATAATAACAGTAATAATTATTATATTTTACAATATATAATAGTAGTAATGATTATTATTATATTTCATAATATATGCTGGAGATAATTATTATTATATCTCAGAATATACGACAATAATTATCATTACTAATAGTAATTATTGTTTTCCAAGCAATAATATATTTTCGGCGATTAAATTAACTCAGTTTATGCGATTCATAGTTCAAGCTTCATTTAGACCCTTAACGGAAGAAAGGAAGTTTGAAAATACTCATATTTCATAGAAAATATTTCTAGACCTTCTCTGAAATATATAGTAAAATTTATAAAAGTGAACTTTTTAGAAGGTATTAATACCTAACTCGCTTATACATATAATACAACACGTGAAATGAAATTATATGGTCTGAGAGTTCCATTTCTTATGTATCTAAAATAAGAGAGTTTCTAGCGTTAATATTTAACTCGTATATATAATTTGTTAAATTAAATCAAATTAAATCGAATGAAATTAAAACGAATTAAATCGAATAAAATTGAATCGAATTAAATAAAATTAAATTAAATCGAATTAAATCGAATAAAATTCAATCGAATTAAATAAAATAAAATTAAATCGAATGAAACCAAATCAAATTAAATAAAATAAAATTAAATCGAATCGAATGGAATAAAATAGAATGAAATGGCGGAGTTTCCGAGTCCCGGCCGTCTCCGTAAACGAGGTAAAACAAACGAAAGACTCACCGATGACGCAAGAGAGGACGAGCAGCGCGACCAGTCCGAACGGCCTCATGATGTCTATTCCTTTCCCGGATGGCACTCGCGACGGAACTAAACACGGTTTTTCCGGCGTCACCTCATAACACGAACCACACGGACGTGTCCACCACACGATCGAACCAGGTGGATCCCCCTTTTACCTGGCTCGTCGCTCAGCGAACGGTCATTGTACTTGGCCGCGAATCGAGAGGTGCCAGCGATCGAAGCTCCACCGAAACTACCTCCACCGATAGGTTCGACGAGCTATCTCTCAATTAACCAGAAGGCGCGGCTTCCACGCTGTTCTATCTTCGCTGTTCTATCTTCGCTGTTCTATCTTCGTGAAGCGACGAGGTGATGGAACGGCGGAAAGAAAACGAGCAGAGGCGAGCACTCGGATCGTGCAATGATGGCGCGAAGAGCAATTAGGCTGCCGAGACGCGTGCTCGACGCGTTTCTTCCGTCTCGAAAGAACTCACCGACTGAGAGAGAGAGAGAGAGAGAGAGAGAGAGAGCTTTTCTCGTCTAGTTTCGTCTGCTTTCCTTCAGTCTCTCCCCTGAAAACACAGCCGACGACTTATCGCCGAGCGCCGTCCGCGCTGCTCACCCCCATCCCGTTCCGCCGGCAACCAGCGTTTCCCGCTTCTAAACTAGTCCTCTCCGTTCCGGTCGAGTCCTCTCCTCACCTCTCTTCCCTGTCTCTGGCCGGGCCGCGCGGACCCGCGCTTCGCTAGGCCTCGGTAATTAATGGGACCGGCCCGATCGATAATCGCGTTTCCAAGCCAGCGGTTCTTTTCCGCGAACTTCCCACCGAGATCTATCGTCTTGCCGTGCGCCGATTGAAACTTTGTTATCGGGCGAAATTGCTCGAACGCCGCGTAATCTCCGACTTGGCCGCGAGTCCCCCCGTTAATTAAACGACTCCGATCGACTTTTCCCGAAAGCGGGGACCCGACCCCTGGTCTTCTGGCGCGGCCGGTTGGACGATGCTCTGAGACGGGAGGATGTTCCCGGGACGCTGGGAAAGGACGCTATAGTGTAGTATAGACTGTATAGATTGGGGAATTGACTTGACTTGGAGAAACGGAGAACGGAGAACGCGACGCAAGTCTTTGGGAGATGGGGTAATCGAGGAAATAGATAATCGATGATTCCAGAAGGGTTTCGGGCCTATTTCGCGTCAGATCTCGTCCTTCCTCCTAGGCTGCGCACTGTTGCCTCTTCTTCCTCCGAGCACTTTTTCCTTTTTCTTTCGATCTCTTCTAACTTTTTCTTTCGATCTCTTCTTCCTTTCTCTTTCGATCTCTTCTTCCTTTTTCTTTCGATCTCTTTTCCCTTTTTCTTTCGATCTTTTTCTTCCTTTCTCTTCTTCTCGCTTCCTTTCTCTTCCTCTTTCCCCTGCTCTCCTTCCAGCTAGCAGCCAGCTAGGTAGTTACCACCGCCTAACAGAGTCAAGAAACATCCTCGATTGAGCCACGGCCGCGAATCGTTCGGCCAGTTTCGCCGATCGATTCCTCGGCGGAGCCCGATTGCGGAGCAGGGATCGCAGGTGTGCCTCTTTAATCGCGCACGGTCGCATGGAGGCCCGAGCAACGGAGTTTGCGGATCACGGGCGCGCTTTCGCCTTCGCTTGCCACGCTTACCCGTCCGTTAACCCCTAAATACTAAACTATCGAGTTTCGAGCGCACGCTCTCGACGAACTGTCCCAGCTACTATCCCTATAGCCCCTCCACGGCTTTCCAGTATACTGACGGTGCTCGGCGAAATTTTTTATTGGGATCACGGATGAACGGCGAAGGTTAACGAACGTAGTTTTGTTCGATAATGGTGAGGAGAAATTCGTTGGGGTTGATAATTTATGGGGATGAAGTTGTATTTGGGTAGTGAGGATGATTTTTGGGTAGATTTTTGGTTGAATTAGGATTTATTTGTGTTAGAATTTTGTTTGATTAGGAATTTGTTAGAGTAAGAATTTTATTTGAACAGGAAATTATGCGAATGAGAATTGTATTTGAATAGGAATTTATTTTAACATGATTTTATTGAAATAAAAATTTATTTTAAGAAGATTTTATTCTAACAAGAAATTATTTGAACAAGCTCTTATTCGAATAAGAATTTATTCGAATAAGGATTTATTCTAACAAAAATTCCTACGGAATTAATTAGAATAAAATTGCTAGAATATAAAGCGTTCTTTCATAGTTTATCGCGATTTATTTCATGTTTCTTCTCTGAATTATTAGAACAAAAGCATAGAAGAATTTTCGACAAAATATCCGACTAAATATATAAATATCTCAAAATTGACGACGAATAATGAACGTATAGAATTATTATCAATAATAACAAGTTATAACTAATTAGATAAATAACTAATTAGAATATTCTACTAAAAGAAATTCATTCGAATAATTATCTTAATCGAACAAACATTTCTTCGAAAGTGTCCGTATAATTCGCGGCTTCCACTTCGCGAGCCGACTTCATCCCTCGTCCTATAATCATGCTACTCCCAGAATATACGTCCTTGGAATATAACCAGAGGCTTGGCTATCGATCGGCCGAGTTCGAGCCATTACGAAGAGTCTCGGAAGCTCGATCGGGCATAGATTGCCCCCGCGATCGAGCGTTGTCAAACTTTCTCCGCGATAACGGCGAGCATGGGCGAGGGAGCACGTGCGCGGCACGAGACCCAAGGCAGAAGAAGCAAAACCGAGCCGGGCCGAGTCGAGCCTGGCCGATTAGGTCGAGTCGATAGACCGTTTCGATAAATTCGCTTATCGGAATTGCGATCGGATCGGGACGCGTTCCGCCGAGTCGAACAAAGGTTACACGAGCCATTATCGGTACCGGTACCGGCGGCGCCGTCGTCCCCGTCGTCATCGTCATCGTCGCCGTCACTGCGTCGATGCTCGCCACGGATTATCGATCGCGCGATACCGTCGCGATCGGTTCGAATTTCCTCGCGGATATACAAGGTGTCCAAAGTGTTCAAAAATATCTAAAAATCTAGAAAAAGCAGGTATCTAAGATCATTTAAAGTCAATTTTCGCTTAGCGAACCTTCGACGAAATTACAATAATAAAATATACAATATAAAAATATTTACATAGAAAGGAAAGGTTCTTGAGGTCATTTGAAGCAACTTTTTCCTTTACAACAATTTCCCCCGACGCACCGTTAACGAGTTATTAACGAAAAACGCTGACCAATGAGAGCCGCTTCGCTCGACCGAGCTCGCCCATTGGTCGCCGTTTTTCGTCGATAACTCGTTAACGGCGCTCCGTGGAAAATTTCTGCGAAGGAAAAAGTTGCTTCAAATCACCTGAAAAACCTCTCCTTGCCAAACTCAAGTACTTCTCGTTCCCAAATTGCGACTGACTTATGGGACACCCTGTATCTAACAGCGAGCGCGGAGTTTCGCACACCGTGTAGCTTTTCCCGGGCGATTGTGATTTTGCCGTGCGAAGCGATTCACGAAAGAGGAATGTCATTACGCTGCAAAGGTTTTAGTTTCAATGACGCGGCGAGATCGGGGCGACATCATCATCGGCATCGACTCCTCCGGAGGTATTCAAACGGAATTTCCTGTTGTCTCGTTCGTTAGCCGAGTCAATAAAGAACGTTGCTTCGATGCGGCGACGTTTCTGCGCGGAGTTGCGCGACGTAATTCGATCACCGGTGAATACGATTATTTGTCCGTGTCCTCTCGGGAACGAAAATGGACAATTTGAGAAGAGGTGATACGAACAAATCGCGCTGTCATGAGATTCGCAGATA
>NW_027581199.1:0-4666 GCF_028453695.1 Augochlora pura
AGGTCCGTCTGGGGCAGCGCCGTCAGAGCTTCTCCCACCAGGAAATGACCGGGAGTCAAAGGGGTGAAGTCGGAAAGATCTGGGGACATGGGATGCAAGGGGCGGGAATTCAGATGAGCGATGCGCCTCGAGACCGGCCGAAAATACTATTTTCTGAAAGCGCGGGTGACAGGCCCACACCGTAGCCAATTTCGACCGTCCCGAGCGCGCGGTCACCGCCATAGACCGTCGAGCGGGCCTCGACAGTACATTTGAAATACTTCTTGAAACGAACTATAGTTCAGGAGATAATTGAGTGCGTTACTTCAAATGTGGCACCCTGTACATTTTTCGAAAATCTTCTCAAAGTTAGATTCTTATAAATATTGCAACACTTGTATCTGTGATTAAGTGTACATTATGGTACACTGAACCATTAGTTTACAACACTAATATGAAGGACCAAGTGTCGTCGCGTGTGCTTCGCTTACGTATTGTTCTAGGAAGTGAAAGACCATGGTCCAAAATACACATGTGCGATGCACGTACAGATTCGACACTTACAATTAGTTACGAACGTGTTAAACCTTGAAATAACGTTGCAGTCGTTTAGGTTACGAAGGAAAAACAGGTTTCCAGTTCACCGTGTATCGGATCGAATCGGAACAATCGTGACGAGCCGACTCGATTGCAGTTAAACGCGGGTGCAGCTGCTGTCGCTGCCACCGCCACCGCTTTCGGCGGACACCGAGTTAGCTCAATTTGAGATTACATTATTGCAAACCAATCGTCGAGCGGCACGGACTCGCGGCGAAGTCACGTTATACTTGATCTAAACGGTCTATTTGCACGGTACAAACTGTACATTTCGCCGTATTAGAGGCTGCGTGCGTGAATAGCCGGCGGTTTAATAATGTGACCGCAATCGGGTCGCAGGACATCGCGCCGGAACCTGTCGACTGCGATGTCGCGCGTCATCGATCACGCGAAATCAACCATAACGCACGAGCTTATCAAAATCTTCGAAATTCCGCAGCTTCAAATTTCCGATAAAATTTATCGATCCCGGCGACGGTTTCGCGAACCGTAAAATATCAAATTTAACGCGTCAACTGCTCCACCTTTGTCCAGAGAAAACACATGGAATTAGAACACGTTGTTTTACGACGTTGAATAGACGGGTATCAACCTTCGGATTGCAGTCACCTTATCACTAGATTTTCGGTAATCGAATTTTAAATATTTCTGCAGCTAGGGAAAGCAGAAAGACCAATGGATCTTTGTTAACTACGTAGCCATGTAATTATGTTTTGAAAAATTGATGGATAAAGCTAAAATTTGCTACAAATATATCGTGAGTTTTCATGCAAAATAATATTTGTCTTCCATATTTGTGACGGAACTGTAGCGAAATACAATATTAATAAAACAATATTTTTAAATCAATACAATATTTTTACCGTTTCGTGTTCCATCTGTTCATTTTTGTCATAATTATGAAAATGGTTCGTCACGCGAGACTTGTCCTATTTAATACGAATCGCTAAATTATTTATCTACCTAGCAGTATCCGCACGTTGTGCTCCAATTTGTAACTACAGTGGAACTCCGTTTATATATATGAACTCCATTCATATGAAGTAAATTTTAGCAGCGCCGAGTTAACTGAACTTTATACTGAACTTAATCCTCTTAAATGAACGTAAACTATTAAATGAATGAAAAATCGTAGTCGGTGGTGGTCTCCTTTATACGGAAGTATCAAAATTATTGTACGAGAAATAAAGGGTTTCTGAGGTCACTTGAAGTAATTTTTTTTCTTCAACGAAAATACATTCCGCGACTTTGTTTATGATTTATTAACGAAAAACAGTGCTGCAACGAAGTCGAGCCAGTGAGCAAAACTCGGCTTGGCTTCAGGATGCGACAGAGGGAAATGCCTACACTCGGGCTTCGCGCCGCGTTCGAAGGAATAAATAAGTTTTGGAGCGTGAACTTTCCGAATTCGTTTTACTACGTGACAGTGATGATTTTGAGAAAAACGCTGTTCATCCTTATTTCAGAATGTCTGAAGAACGTATATGGCTGTTGAGCCAGCCCTCTTGGGTTTTATCTCCGCCCCTTTGACAGCCGTTGCCGCGTCGGCGATGCTGCAGTGCGAAAAGTGAATCAGTCGTTTCTCAGTCTCGATCGACTGCGTAAAAAGTTATTGACACGTTTTATAATTATTCGCTTTTTTTCGTTATTTCTATCGCGTGTGTTTGTTACGTTACTTTTTATTGATGGAAATCAAGCATAGCGTGGAACGAAAAACTCCTTGGTAAACGTTCCATAATATACAACTTGGTAAACAACATAAAAATTGTCAATACACAACAAAATTATATTGTTCAAATAACAATTGAATATCGCAGATTTTATCCTATCTATGAAATTACATACTATTCAAATCAGGTGCAAACTTTTGTGTTACGGACGTCAGCTTTTTATTTTTTTGTTATTCTAAGTGCCAGTAATTTAAACAATTTGTTGTACATTCTCTAATAAAGTTGAAGTATATTTTCTAAGCTGCGAAACTTTAAATACAAATATCATTATTATTATCACTATTATTATGATTTTGAGTCCTATTGAATCCTAACACCGTCTTCCGAGTGTATTAGATTGCAACAAAAACGAATTCTCGAGTATGACTGCCATGACACTCAAAGTGTTAATAATTGTACTGATAACTGTATTTTCGCAACTGAACTGCACATTCCACCGTTTAATCCAATTACAGGGCGGCGCGTAATTACGATTAGGTTGCAAATTAGAGCACATGTACACGGTCGGTGTTCACGGTACGACCGAACCGTTCTCGAACAGTATTATTATTGTCCCTCTACGAGATAGAAACGCGAGCGTAGACTCTGCTCCGGCGAACGCTGCGTCCGAAATATCTCGGTCTAATGGTACGGGCAAAAAATTTCAACGGCTCCCTCGATAAGAACGATCTACCGAGACGCTGTAATTGTGACGTATGCGCGCCGTTTCCTCAGAACAAGCCCCATAAAGCGGCGGCATTTTTGCCGCCATTAAACGGTTCGTGCCACCGTTCGAGGTTGCTCGCCTGCCGCGGCCACCTGAAAATTTTCGTTCGGGAATCAGAACAGCGATCTCGCGATGGTACGAGCAGCTTTGTCGCGAACTAACGATATCGCTTCTTCGATTGGGGGGCTCGTTGCAGCATTTAATTGCAACGTTACCGCGCCAGTGGCAATTCTCTCCGTGCCTCTCTGCCCGCAGTTCTCGCGAGAAGGTCTGCGGATTCTACAAAAGGAATCCTCTACGTTGTTACGTATGGAAACTTCCATTTTTTTCTCGAAGTCCGCTTTCGTGGCTCCTAATCATTACAGACATGTGCGAGTACAGTAGGAGATTCTTTAAGGTGGTCACCACCCTAAGGCGTTAAAATATATAATTTCAGAGTTCCGTATAGAAAATTACTAAACATAAGTATTTAGCCCTTTTAAGAGGAAATAAATGTAAGTTTCAGCTTCGTTTTTCAATGTTTGAAAAGTAAAAATCATACAAAATGGCGAAATTATTCGTTGTTTCCTGAACCACTTCTTATAGAACAGTGATTACTAGCCGTCACAGACAGCTAGTGCTGGGACATTTCAATTGAACAAATTTTGTTGATAATTATGAATTAAACGAATTTTGTTGATAATTATGAATTAAACGAATATTGTTGATAATTATGAATACAACAAATTTTGTTGATGATTATGAATACAACAAATTTTGTTGATGATTATGAATACAAACAATTTTGTTGATAATTATGAATTCAACAAATTCTGTTCATAATTGCAGAAATGGTTGCAGTTTGAAGAAAAAACTGCTACATTTATCCCAAAAAATTAACTATAAATATTTAGAAAGAATTTACCTTACGGACATTTTTATACACAGTTTTCTACGCCGTGTGCAAAACGGTTACCAAATCGCCACGTTTTGCGCGCCGCGTATTCTCGGCAGTCGTACAGATTGCAACGATTTAAAAGCGTTTTTACACACAGCGTTCAAAAAGAATCAGTTCAGACTAAAAATGGATTCTGTACCAATAGGATATACGGCTGCTATTTCTGTATATAACCCTCTATGGGCTAAATTTATTTCTTAAATATCTATCTGCAGACAACATGTAAGCCATTTATTTTGGTATTTTACGTTGATGGTACTGCAAACCGACATGAACATGGTTATTAGTTATCTCAGAGGCCTCGTATAATCAATATGTATGCACCATCTTGTGAAAGATCTAAAATTATTTTGTGAAATGTCTATATATGTACTACTATGTAATCTGAAAGCTACATGGGCAAATAGAGGGTTAAGGTAAAGAAAAAAGTCGATATCATCGTTGGGGAATAAATCCATCTAATAGCATAACATTCTACATAATCGAAATCGCTGCGAGTAAAACGCTCTGAATGATGTCTACGTAGTCGCAGCCTTCGTAATCTCATTTTCCAAAAATATTTTGTTCTGTATAACGATAATGTTTAGGATTAACACTAAACGTACCAAGCGGGATCAAATGACCCCTTTTGAAAATTTACTTTAAATTCGTACATTTATTGTTATTTCTGTCGGTCATTTGACTTTCTGTAAATTCTTATATCATCCGATTATTCAA
>NW_027581200.1:0-4665 GCF_028453695.1 Augochlora pura
CGCGACTGTAGCAGGAACAATTCGGTAATGGACCGAACGCGATGAAAATGGTAAATTTCGCGCTTTAATCGCATGGCGCGACGTTACTGAAAGCATTGTAGGAAATTAGCGGCGAAACGAATTCTTCATTTCCCGCGTTCCGCTTGTGTACCGGCGTTACATCGTAGATCGATCCGGCGCGCGGGCGGTAACTTACAATTTATTGAAAACCGATACCATACACGCGTATAAAACATTCCGCGCTCGGTATTAACAACTTTTACAAAGGAGCATTCGAGCGGTGTAAGCTAAAAACCGCGGAATAGAGTGCATAAAGTGTGGAACAGAGGAAACGAAGCACGCGTGTCCGTTCATGGTTGGATCTCTCTACTTTGTTTCTCGCGGTTTCCTGCTTAACATTAGCTGGAGCAGATTTTTCTGTTGAAAATTGATTTCGTATTTTTAATCGAGAATCACTACTTTATCAATTCGAGATATGTATATAAATATATAAATATAAATAATATATAAATAAGTATGATACATAGATAAATATATCTAAATAAATATACAAATAAATAGAAACATATATAAATATATAAATAGAATCGTATACAAAGATAACGTTATTACCACTGCTTAAATAGAACAATTTCTGAACACGAACTTTATTTTAAAAAATACTCCGAAAGCAGCTTTATCTATTATTACACGTCCGCTTTGTTCTATCGTGATTTCATTCCTGATTTTCAAGTAACAATAAGGGACAGATATATTTGTTGCTACTCGTCTCAGGTGGCTTGTTCCGTGGATCTTTGTGGAGCTCGCAAGGTGAAATCTTCTTCAGGATCACGTATACTCGTGCGAAAGGGTACCCGGAATGTGTTATAAGGCCCTTAATCGGGGGAAATTTATTTCTTCCGTCTCGGCGCGAAGTAACGCGCGCAAACTGTCGTAGATATCGTCTATATATATAACAGCACCGCGGCATCGTTATGCGATGCGACATCTTTAATGCTAAACCCACCGTGCACTAAATATGACTGACGCGTGTTGCTTTATGACAACTGCTCGTTGTTGCTTTACCATTTTATTATAATAATTTTCATTGTTGTGCATAATATAATATAATAATTTTCATTGTAGTGTATAATTCAATATAATAATTTTCGTTATAGCATACAATTTAATATAATAATTTTCATTGTAGTGTATAATTTATTATAATAATTCTCATAATAATTTATTACAACAGATGCTCGAATTACGAAACTTATTAAATCAATTCCAATGTAATTCGGAATTAATTAAATTAAAGCACGTCTGCATAATTTCAACAATTCAAAAATAAAAATGTAACGTCGAATAAGAATTTACTTAAATAAAAATTGTTAAATATAAAACATCTTTCATAGCTTCTTTAAATAAAGAATTATCCAACTAAATAAAATCATTTAAGATGAATGAAGGATTATACCAGTAAATATAATAATTTATAACGTATAATTGTTATTCGAATAAAATAACCGACTAAAATGAAATCATTCAATGATTTTCAATCGATATTAATTCGAGACAAGTCGATACGCATAAAATCCACTGTCTTGACACAACCAGCTGCTTTATATACTGCATCATGCAATTATTCAGATGAATTTATTTCGAAATCTGCATCGAGCCTCTCCAGCCTCCCTCGCATGATTATCCATTCACCAAAGCTGCTCCCTAAAACCGTGAATTCGCGCGAAGCGTCCTCGTAATCTCTGCGCACGTCGCCGCGATCTCCTACATTCCAAAGCGTCGATTCAAAAATCGACCCTCCCTGGCGCTCCTCCCAGTCGCCGATATCCGCGCGATACATCTTGTTAACGTTCTATTCACATCACCCGTGCGGACGCTCATCCCTCGTACATCCCGCACCGGAACACCGATAAAGGATTTTTTTTCCTGCGCAACATCCTCGACGATTGTGTTCAAGGAGCATGACGATGTGGACGCCGGTCGCGCGCATACAGGGTGTTCAAGATCGCGTGTCGAATATTACAGTCCCGGCACTGAAAATAAAATGAAAATATCGTCGCCTGTAAAACTAAAAGCAATTGTTACACACGTTGCAACGATAATTTCAAACCGATTGACAATTCGAAAACTATCATCGTTGCATATTGTATAAACGATTACTTTTACTAACCTAGCAATGATATTTTTCTTTTCTTTTTTTTATGTGCTACCTTTTCTTTTTATTAACTCATTTTTTCCCCCTGTGAGTAAATTAATAGCTAGACAGATGAACAATTTCTCGTGAAAAAGTCGAGGCGTGACTCTGAAGGGGTTAAACGAGATGTCGCGTGTCGGATTGGCTGGTCGAACGAAACATTTGACACGCGTGCCCGAACACCCTGTACGTGGAAAGGGCCGCGGCGCGACGCAAAGTGTGGAGGTGGGGGGGACGCGTCGAATTTGCGATTTCGATCGTGAGGAGGCTTAATGGACGCGCGTGACTAACCGTTTCCTAATGCGGCTCGTTGTCAAAGTGCTTGACACCGCGGGACAAAGGTGGAATGCCCCGAGAGCCGGCGTTGTATCGCCGCGCCGCCCGCTCGCAGATTCGTGTTACGCGCCGGGGATTACCTTGCGTTCTCCGTCGCTGTTACCGCGCGGAGATACGCCCCCGCCCAGTTATGCGGCGGTTCGCAGTTTTTCTGCTCGCGTTTGCCCGCCTGGTCGGACAGAAACAGCCGGGCGCGACACCGATAACAAGGCATCATCCGCCAGCCGGAAATTCAAAAAATTCTGAAACTTTAAATGTGTATAGAGCGTATCTCTTTGCTTTCTATATTATCTGCTTTCAAAAATCAAGAAAAATTTATTCGCTACACAGCGAAATAAATATACTCAACTGTAGACCTTGAATAATTAAAAATTTAGTACTTATTATAATAAATATATATAAATATAATTATATGTAGTAATAACAATATTATATTTTACCAAATATTATTATGTATAAGTATAATTTTTATAATTAGAATTTTTATAATTAGAATTTTTATAATTATCATTTTTATAATTATCATTCATTCATTCATTCGTAAAATTTTACTAATTTTAAAATTTTTATATTTACTAAAATTAGAGAAATTCGTGGATCGTTTATGCGTTTCTGTTTCATGTTTTCCAGGGGCTTTGAATATTTTCGTGCCGGAATTTCGTAACACTATATGCTCGCGGCACTGAAAAAATAAGGGTGTTGAATTCACGGTCCGCGCGATATTTTCGGAAAAAGTTTGTTCGCCGCGTGAAAAATGGATTTACAAACTAATTTCTACGTATTTAGATTCGTCGTAAAAAATGCTACGAAAACACATATTTCCAAGATTTTTATCTGAAAAATTACTGGCAGCCCGATAGCTCGCGGGGCTGAACTTTTGTAAAATAACGTACGAAGGTGAGAATTTGCATAAAGATCCGCGGGCTAGTATTGATTATACTGCGAGCCGTTTTATATAAATTTCCATTTTCATACGTCCCTATTCGAAATATTAGAATTCGAGGGGAATTTGTTTCATCTGTTAACAGACTCGTCACTGAATTCGAAGTTCTTGTTAATTTATAAATTCTCTTGCATTCTCGACGACTGCTTGCCACAAATACGTGAAATATTGACGAGACTTTGTTATTTTTATGAGGGATATCGTTCTCGATCTGGTTTGTACAATATAATTGTTATTTAATATTAATTCTGATTACGTAATAGCGTATTTCACCAGAACGCAATTACTGTTTCAATTATAATGCACTATAATAACCTTTAATATTTGAAGACTCAGCCGCCTCAACAATCAAAGTGATCAATCTCGTAATTACATGCTCCGGTGTCAGAGGGGCAATTAATCGTGAAACGGGTCCGAGCTATAAAATGAGTAACATTGTTTATAGCAACAATGTCTTATCGACAGTTTACGTGCATAGACTATTGTTCGTGTCACCCTATTACGTTCAAAATATGCAGTCAACGATCATGATATCTTTTTAACGCCAACTTGAATTATAGTCGATTTTTAATAGGTATCTAAATATCACCCTAATTTGTTTACAATATAACAAAAACACTCATAATGATACTTTAATACGTTGGCAGTCGAGTGTCGACATTGAGATGCCATAAAAAATGGCTACATCGAAAACATTTTTAACATCCTCGAATTAGTTTATATTTAAAAACCTGTACGGAGAGTAATAATTACTTGAGCCGCAATTTCAACATCCTGTGTATAAAATGCAGTGAGTTATACCAAGCGGAGATACTATAGACTAAAGAAATTATTTCAAGCTTAGACTGCAAAGAGTTGATAAAAATTTAAATTACGCACAATTATGCACAATCGTACTAAATTCAACCGAAACGCGACCACAAATTTTTTGCAACAATATTCTTTGATACTCGGAAGCGTATCTACTCCGGCATGCAAAGTAAGCGATCCGGCGATCACGTGCCCCGGTGTCGGATTGGCGATTACCGTGAAACGGCCCCCGGCCAATAAAACGAGTAATATTGTTTACGGCAACACGATCCCGCCGAAGATATTCGCGTACAGATGCAATTAATAGCGTAGAAGCTTTATTAGACCCCGCCCCGCCCCGCGGCCCGGCGAGCGGTTATCGCGGGCTCGCCGGCGACACGCG
>NW_027581201.1:0-4662 GCF_028453695.1 Augochlora pura
AAATTTATTATCATAACGAAAAAAAAAGCTAGTCGATGGGATACCCAAAAGCAAGATCTCTAGTCATGGGTTTGCTTCGAAATTATTTTTCTCTACTCTCCCATGGTGTTGTTTAAACATTCAACATAGCAAACGAAAGCATAAAGTTCTCGCTTTACAACAGTTTAATTCAGTATGGTATGAAACTTCAATTTCACGACGGATATTTGAAAAAGGCCATTGGACAGAATATCCAGCGCAGCATCTGTCGCCACGGGGTTGCTTTGAAGTAATTTTTCGACGCTTCTCCATGGAGATTTCTCAAGTTGCAATATCGGAGATGAAAGCTAAAAAAATCCCACTTCGACGATAAATTAATAAAGGTCCGGGAAAATGTTTCTGCGCCGTATCGAAAACTCGGTAAAGTATCTCTCTCTCTCTCTCTCTCTCTCTCTCTCTCTTCCCGATATCGAGAACGTTGCCGTAAACCGCGCTAATTTAAAAGTTAAAAACGGTTACTCAATCATCGCCGGTCTCCTATAGCACGTCTGTAACGCGATCAATCCGACGTAAAAAATAGCCGGACGATTACGACGTTACCGCGAGCGAAGATAGCAACATCTTTTTTAATGATGGATCGTACGTTTTATCCTAGTTTCCGACGACCTGTAATCCGAGTCGAATCGATATTCGGTGCTCCCGAGGTGAACTATGGATCGGGGAGGCGTTCACTTTATATCGAATTTAGACGCAGCTCGAATCTGCTGTTTCACATTGTAGAGAAGCCAACGGCGGGACGGTAATTCGTCGCCGAGCGGAGAATTGTCTGTGTTACCTTTCATAATTGAGGAACAATGTTCCCTTCTTTTCGCGAATCGGCGGCAGAGTTACACGGAGTCGTGGGCTTGATTTCACCCATTGATTTCCCGGTCGCGCGGGCGAAAAATTAATTGATAACCACGGCGAAAGTTTGACGCGACCGTGTCGTGTTCGCAAGTGTCTACCGCGGCGACGGTTTATCACCGTATTGTTCCACGAGTCAGCGATGGGAACTGACGCGTAAGGGATCTCTGGATTCTACTTCGTGTACTTTGTTCGCCCTCGGACCACCCTCCGCAAACAGCGTCGATCGCCGTGATTACAGGCACTTTGTTGTACTTTATTCAGACATCGAAATTATCTGCATCGGACTCCGCAGCTTTTATGGAAATATCGAGTGAACATTTCTATGCTTTCGCAGAGGAATTTTGTAACTTTTACGGTTGCAAATGAATGGTGAGAAAACGTAGTTTAAGGAGGAGTTACTTAGGTTTGCTGGAAAATTCGAAGTTATGCCAGAGAATCGGTAAGTTCAAGGGAAAGGACGATCGCGTTTTAAGGAACTACATTCGACTCGAAAAGTATAAAAAATTATATAATAAAAATTATAACTAATTCATTGAAATTATCAGAAGAATTAATTACTATATTGAGAATTCTGGAAAACCAATCGCTAATATCCCGAAAACATGATTTACGATCCGAGATGCTTTGAAATAATTTTTGGGTGCATTTCCATGAGAATTTTTCCACTTGCGGGGCCTCGAATTAAAGCCGAAGAGGTATACCTCGCGACGGATTCATTTAGGTTCGTAGAAAAATTCATAACCGGATCTCGCAAAGCAAAGGAGACCCTCTTTCTCTCGCAATCTTAATTAATCGCGCATTTGCATATTCTCTGGCACTTTATGAACTAATAAAAGGGTTGAAAATCCGCGACACGGAGAATTAACAGTACGCGAACGTAACGGAGGAATTTATGCAGTCTTCGAAGAATCCGCTCCGCTTTTACGTCCGGCGGAATCAATGCGCGGTAAGTTATGGCAGCGGGCGTGCGTAACAGGCGAAATAAACTTTTCATCTCGTCGTAAAATATACTCTTGCGTCTACACGATCTCGACAACGATACAGTAATCTCTGTCTGCCGGGGGAGAGAGAGTGGAGATCTGTTTCACGAGTATTTACATTCCTGTAACAGGAAGATCCCGCTTCAAGTTATTTTCCTAAGATACAGTGCGAACAATAGCTACCGCAAACGGAGAGCACGACGCTGCACCCGTCTCTGCTGATCAGATGACAAACCCCGTGCTCCATCCCGTCGCTCCTTACTGTCAACCTTAATAAACCTGTTTTAAACTAGGATCATCCAGCTTTAATTTGCGATACTGAAAGTTGAAAAATTCCTGTGGGAACGTATTTTAACCCTTTGGCTACGGCAGTCTTTGGCACGGCCGTTGTTTTTTGTTAGACATGCATTTCTGAGGAAGCATAGTAAAATATTCAATATATTGAATTTTATTACATTAAACCAACGTTAGTTGAAGTGGGCAATAATTTTAAGCTTTTTTTACAATATATAACATAAATATTACGCAATGTACAATTAATGAAATTTAATGATAAACGGGGGCGAAATTTCATCTGGACGCCTATTGGAATTTACAGTACCAGGAAGCCAACATGTTTCGGACGCCAATAGGCGCCAACAGTAGTCAAAGGGTTAAGATTGAATCGAAGTAGCCCCTAAAATGCAATCGATTCTTTCGACAGGGTAAATTGGGGTTAGTCGATGGTTCATTATGATTTCGAATTCTCCGTTATTATTTCGAATTTTATTGCGAACCTAAGTAAATTTATCGTAAATTAGGATCTTTCAGCTTTAATTTGCGATATTGAAAGTTAAAAAATTCCTGTGGGAACGTATTTTAAAGTTGAATCGAGTTAACCCTTCAAATGCGATTGCATCCTCCGACGGTATAAATTGAGTTTAGTCGATGATCCTTCACGATTTCAAGTTCTCCGTCATTATTTATAATTTA
Organism: Augochlora pura; assembly: GCF_028453695.1. NCBI lineage: Eukaryota > Metazoa > Arthropoda > Insecta > Hymenoptera > Halictidae > Augochlora > Augochlora pura. Next base: position 2,838 of record NW_027581201.1, read on the forward strand.
ATTGCGAACTTAAGTAAATTTATCATAAAGTAGGATCTTTCACCTTTAATGTGTCACATTGAAAGTTAAAAAATTCTTATAATAATATATTTTAAAATTGAATCGAGTTAACCCTTCAAATGCAATTGCATCCTCCGACGGTATAAATTGGGGTAAATCAATGTTCCATCATGATTTTGAATTCTCCGTCATTATTTAGAATTTTATTGCGAACTTAAGCAAATTTACCATAAAGTAGGATCTTTCAGCTTTAATTTGCGACATTGAAAGTTAAAAAATTCCTATAAGAACACATTCTAAAATTAAATCGAAGTAAAATGTCTTCCCTTCCTCCGACGGTTTAAATTGGGGTTAGTCGATGGTCCATCATGGTTTCGAATTCTCCGTTAATATTTCGAATTTTATTGCGAACCAAAGTAAATTTATCATAAACTAGGACCTTCAAGCTTTAATTTGCGATATTGAAAGTTAAGAAATTGCTAGGGGAACACATTCTAAAGTCGAATCGAATTAGCCCTTAAAATGCAATCGTTTCCACCGAAGGTATAAATTGGTATTAATCGATGTTCCCCCACGATTTCGAATTTTCCGTCCTTGCTTCGAATTTTACCGCGAACCCAACTAAATTGATCGTAAACTAGGATCTCCCAGCTTTAATTCGCGACCTGAAAAGTTCAAGAATTCGTGCGCGGAACGCGTCCTAAAATTGAATCAAGGTGACCGCTTAAAGTACAACCGAACTGGAGACAATCCGTGTATCGATGCCATTGATCGCGAGCTACGATAAAAATACATTTACTCCGCGTAACTCAATTTCCAAAGAAGAGCGGGCACGCTCTGATTGGTCGCCGAATCGTCCACGCGGAGTCTCGTAGGCGACGCGAGCGAAAGGCGCGGTAAATTCGCAAGCAAAGCAAGCGCGCGCGCGCGCGCGACTTTTTCCTCCCTTCGCGTCTTAATATTTCGCCCCGCTAGCGCAAACACACGGGAAGATGATAGCAAGGCGGTGGGGGGCACAGTCGCGGAACAGGTAAGCAACGCGCACACGTGTGGATCGTTTGACTTTCCAGTTACGATGCAACAGCATCGATCGCCGTGTGCCAAGAGGTTTGCATGTCACGTCCAGGTAAATTGGCCAAGCTTCTCCGTGAAAACGAAGGAGCGCGCGCCGGGGCTCTGCACAGTTGTCGCGTAGCCCAGGTGCGATACCTTTTGCCTCCTACGGCAGCCGCGAGAGATAGATAGATAGATAAATAGAGAGAGAGATATAGATAGATAGATAGATAGATAGATAGATAGATAGAGAGAGAGAGAGAGAGAGAGAGAGAGAGAGGGAGGGAGAAAGTCGGCGTAAAAATGCCGAGTCAACGATCGATTCGACGACATCCAGAGTTATTCCCTCGCAGTCGCCGCGAGACCCGACCCGGCCCGGCCCGGCCCGGCCCGGCCCGACCCGTGCCCGTACCGTCGCGCGTCGCCGGGATCCGCTCGGGCTCCAGCCCGTGCAAGATTTATACGTCAAATTTTTAACCGGCCACCCGACACAGGGAATCCCCGGAACGCGAATTATCGATTCCCGATCCCGGGATTTCTTAATCCTAATCGAATTATCCTTGAATAATTCCGCGCGCGCGACGGCGCCACCGCGTTTCGACTTGGAAAATCGATGTACCCTACGACGGGTAGTACACTCGGAGATTGTCAACGTTCGCTCGCACTCGCGGACAGGTTATGTTAATCATAGCTCGGTTAATTGAAATCATCGAATAAAATTAATAATTTAAATCACGGTTAATTAAAATCACCATAAAATGTCCACCAAAGC
>NW_027581202.1:0-4653 GCF_028453695.1 Augochlora pura
GGTGAAGAGCGGTTGGACCCCCGATGCTGGGATATAAACGCGTTAACAGAGCGTTGATTAACCCTCGCCGAACTGCGGCTCCGGTCAATTTAACTCCGGAATAATTTCCCCCATGAAATATTCATTTCATTTTGATCCGGCGGAACAATAACCGCGCCGCTCCGTATAAAATAAATTCCGTATTAAAATAAATAGGTATTAATCGAAATGAAAAGGGACGCTCGGCGACCGATAAATCGGGTTTTTTTAATTCGATAGAAACACTGCGCTCACAGATTTTATCGCTGCAGTTTAACCCTTTGCAGTCGGATCCCATTTCAAGTGGAAATCCAAAGTTGCCATTTTATATAAGTTGGAGCATTTTGTATATTATAGTATCGCATTTTGTCACTCGTGCAACAGTTAACAGCCCTTAACAATTTTCTGGATATAAAAAAGCATGGTAAAAATGATTTCGAAACGTGGCATGATACTTTAATATTAGCGGCGCCTTAGAAACTCAGTTCAACATAGATTACCGCAAAAGCTTTGTTCGTCAGGTTTAGACGTGTCCCTTTTATTATAAAAAAGAATTATTTTCTTAGATATTCAGGTTTTTATAACCTGGTAAATATTATAATAATAATACTTAATACTTAAATACCTGGTTTTATATTTTACTGGTTATAATTTTTATACCTGGTTATAATTTTAGTTCTGTACTGTTAATAACAGTTTTAGTTGCGTGCCGCTTACACGTAGATGATTGCTATAGAGCATATCGTGCTAAAAAGAAAATATTCAAAGTTATATAAAAGATATGTCGAAAATTTCATATCAATTCATTGTGTATAAATAAAGTTTATTCAAGGTTATTTATATTGTTTCACTTCCACATTAAAATAGCCGGTTACTTGAGACAGAATCAGCGTAAAATTGCCGGTCAACGATGTGTTAATATTTCATTATTTTTAATATCGAACCACAACATTAGCGAAGCTTGAAGAACCGAGCAAACTGTATCATTCGAGCGATACCAAAATGAAAAACCCGATTTATCGGTCGCCGAGCGTCCCTTTCATTTAAATTAATACCTATTTATTTTAATACGGTATTTATTTTATACCGAGCACCAAATCCGCGTTCGTCAATGATTCCATAAAGCGATTCGATCATCGGGCCCGGTCGACGATCATTTTTCTTGATTTCCCGGAAAACGCGACCGCGGATTGGTAGCGGCGTGTTTCGCGAGGGAGGGGGGTGGTCGAGATAAAGGCAATCGGGAACGGGGGTGGGGGGCTAGGGCGAAAGCGATTTAGCAGGGAGGTAAACAGTAAAGCGGAGGAATCTAAATCCGGACCGGAAGGATTCCGTAGGAAACGGAGGTCGGTATTAAGCCGCGCGCCCCGCGAAGCCGAAGCGGGCCGGGCGGTTCTCCGGTGAGGGCCGAGGCAGCTATCGGCGGAACTCGGGCTTTTCTTCCTTCTCGATTCGATTTCCAGATTAATTAAGGATCGCTGGTCTGAAAGGACCCTCTCGAAATCCTTTCAACGGGGTCGAGTGTCCGTTCCGTTCCCTTCCGAGAGAGTGGGGGGCGGGAGAGGGGGAGGGGGAGAGAGGACGGCGATGGGGGGCAAGAGGAAGAGAGTGTAACGAGGCGCCGATTCGAATCCGTTTCACGAGACACCGACCTCGATAATGACATTTTTCGCCGGGGTTTCCGGTAAGTCGACCCCGCAACCGGGCGACGGTGAACTCTCGGTTACCCTCCCTCCCTCCCGTTAATGAGAAACCGACCACCGTCGTCGTCGTCGTCGTCGTCGTCGTCGTCGTCGTCGTGTCCTCGTGATACGAATTCGTGTTCTTGCCACTTAAGGGTCTCGTTAATGGCGGTCGAGCTGCGGCCCTACTCTTCGCTCCCCTTTCGTTTACACCAACCGCGCGCGGACCTCGTACGCCGGTGCGCGTTCGCCGGTCACGATTTCGGCGAATTGAATTATCGGCGGACTCGCGCTGTGCGTGCTCGAATCGGACGATCGGCGTTCCGGATTGCCTGCCGTGGGATAAATAAGAGGAAACGTGGTAACTGGGAAGGTAATTCGCGACGAATGCTGCTATAGTCGAGTATCGGGGGACCTTTGGAAATAATCAAGCAGAGGGTAAGTATCTTAGGGATCGAACTAGAGGATTTTGATTAGGTCTGTGTTGGTTAGCGTGATATTAACCCTTTGCACTCGAGTGGTCACCACTAAAATTGTTACGACACGTTTCAATATAATTTTTATATCATGAAAAATTAGATTTCAAATATTATTAAAAGTATAACTGTTGTTGCATGAGTCACAAGATTCAATTTTATATGCATAAAATACATTTTGTCGTGTAAGATAGAAATGCTGTGTGTCAGAGGAATTATTTTAGAATTACAGTTGAAATGGCTTCGGGTGCAAAGGGTTAACCCATTCCAGTACATGACTAAACATTAATGTTTATTAGCGATTCGCAACTATTTCGCGATGACTGCGAATTCATATAAATCGAATATTATTATAACAATATTACATATACATAAATACATATATATATCGTATACTATATAATAATATAAATGTTTATAAGCGCTGGTAGTTAACATCCATGATGGCGCCGAGGGCAAAAGGTTAAAGTACGTCAAGGGGTTAACGCGTTCAGCGACGATAAATTAATCGAAGAATGGATCGAAAGTCGCCGTCCCATTGTATCGATTACAGTTCTATATTTCAGTATGAAAATTGGGATTAGAGTGAAACGGGAAGCCGATTATTCGAAACGCGTTCGAGATATCGTCGGCTTTGAGACTCGGGATTAAATTGTACCCAATCCGCCGCGGGGCTCCTCTTTTGATCGTTTCCCTGCTAAAGATTGACTCATTGAAACAATATGCCGAAACAATAGAACAATTTGTTGAAAGTCACCGTTAATTTCACGGGAACAGTTGCGGTAAAACGATTCATTCGTACTGTACACAATTTTCCACAAGAACGTGGGGACCGATATTGTAACATTGACAGTTGTAAAAGCTCTCGTTCTCGAATATCATTTGTTATATCGTTCTTGTATTATTTATAGCATATATTATAAATATATTAATTTATATAGTTCTATTATTACTTCTATTATAAATATATTACAATCGAAAAGGTGCTTAACACTGTAATTATGAAGAAAATGGGAATTTCTAACAAAACAAACCTAATTTAATAATTATACTCCCATTACTCTTCTTTTTAATTTTTATACTACCACGTAGACTCGTATCCAACTAATTATAGTGACCTAATTCAACTAATAAAATATTAATAAACCTAAATTCATCTAATAAAATAATAATAAACCTAAATTCATCTAATAAAATAATAATAAACCTAAATTCATCTCTATTCAACTAATTCCGTCCAAAAATGATTCGATTGTCTAAACGCCGGCCGAACGCATGAACGGCAGTCAAAGAGCGAAAATTAGCGCCGTTTTGAACTAAATTAATCTGGCGACTCGAAGCCGGGATTACGGTGTCGAATGATCGGGTTTCGCCGCACCGGGACGAGTCGAACGAATTCGATGAATTCGATGAATTCGATCATTCCGCGCGAAACGACCCACATCCTTCGCGAACGGTTGCCAGGAACGGAAAAACGTCGGAAAAGCGACGGGGAAGCGAGTTCGCGAGATGCAAAGGTGAGACGAGGTCCAGAGAACAGACATAGAGAGAGATAGAGAGACAGACAGACATAGAGAGACAGGCAGACATAGAGAGATAGAGAGAGAGAAAGAGAGAGGGGGGGCTTCAGAGACGGGCTACGAAGACGCTCCGAGGCAGAGAGGCAAACCCTCCTATTATCCCCGGCATTGTTTTATCGTCGTTATGCGCCTGCGGAAGCTCCGCGCAGCTATTCCGCACGGCACACGGGAAACAACATTGTGTACGGGGATGGTGGGGGGCAGGGGGGGAGCTGCGTACTTGGGTTCTGAGTGCGCTCGCGTTTCCCTGTGCCGATTGCGCAAACACGTGTTTGTTTTCCCGTGTTTGCCCGCTCTCCACGCTCCGCTGGGCTCTCCCGCCTCGCTCGGCGTGCACGCGCGCTCTCTCTCTCTCCTCCTCCGCGCGCGCGCCCGCTTTTTGCCGCGCGCGTACGTGCGCGTACCCTTACGAGGAAGAACCGGAAACTGATACGAAATCGATAGGTTCGAGGCTACGCGCCTCGCCTCCGCAATACATGCCCGAGAGGTCCCCGGCTTCGAATGGACGACCGGCGCGACCATAAACGCGGAGCTCAGGCTTATTCCTCTTGATGGCACCACTTCCGGTCGCCCCGTGCCGCTTTAGAACTCTGAGACTATGGCTCGGTGGAATCCTTTTTCTCCGGAATGGTGGCCGCGAGCATTACGCCCCCACCCCTCTCTCGAAATCCTCGGTGAAACCTTAAAACTTGAAGTCGATCAGGAATCGATATTTCGGGGTTTTATTCGCGGTCGATAATTACGAATCTCGGTTTGAAGTTTTTAACACTAGAACTACCAACGGGGCGGGTCGAAATGACTTGTTCGACGTTTTTTCAAATTATAACTCGTTTCAGTTGCATTTTGTTTCAGAACATTTTGCACGACTTTTTCTGAGATATACAAATAATTAATTCT
>NW_027581203.1:0-4652 GCF_028453695.1 Augochlora pura
CTTAAAGCAATAAAGAACTACGAGTTTTATTTGAAACAATAACTTTAATGAAATGATTCATGCACATTTATTAATGATTCTCAAAAAGTAAAGCATTTTTATCATTTCGAGTTTTTAAGTTTTTTAAAATGTTCCTGAAAAACTGGAGGAATGTATGGTAGTAAAGACATAATATCTTTATGTTTTTCTCCCGATACTGGTCCAGTGGTGGTGCTTATTATTTAGTTCAGAAACGCGTGAAAGAGGGACATGCGCCGTTTACAAGTTATATTTATATAATTTCTTTAAGTTTTTGACTTAGATCACTTTTATAATTAACACGAAATGAATCCCATATAATATATTATAATTCCATATAATATATATATTATTCTTGAGGAAACATGCTTTCCTGTAACTGCCTCTAACTCTGCTGCGATTATAGGAGCACTCTTGAAAGGATTTTCCTTTACTTTTTATACGATATGTCTGTTATCTCTTTCATTTAATTTCGCAGGCCTTTCAGAACGACACTTATTTTTTATTGGTCCTGATTGTACGGTCCCGAAAGGATAAATGCCGCCGTCCCCATAAACGACCAGCGACCAAGGGTCCGCATCGCTTGCGCTGTACGTGCAAAACACGCGAGGTACTCTTGGACTCGGGTTCCGAGAAATCGGTGGCCTCCTTGGGCCATCGGGACCGTCACCAGGCCAAGGGCCATAAATCCGCGGCGGGTGATTCGGGCCCCACGTCGTCACGCTGTTTCGGGGTGACGTCACTCTGGGATTTCCAGCCGTTTTCGGAATTTTTTGGGAATTTTACAACATTGACTTGAGGGTGGTCTTTCGTCCTCCACCGAGGAGGGGATGCTTGAGAAGATCCTCCCCCCTCAAGTCAATCAACGAATGGGGATGATGTTTCCCCCAAACTGGGCCTTATCGAGGCATTTCGCGAGGCGATAAAAGACTGTACTCCGAAGCAACGACAGACACAAACAAAATAACGATATAACGAAACATAAAACATAACGTAAGATTCGAACGAGCTATCGGCTAACTTAGAAGCGAAACGAGCTATCGGCCAAACATCATCCAACCGACCACAAGATTGCTACAACCACTGTGATTCCTTTGAAATAGTCGCCCAATGTTAAATCGGCCGGCGGCAAGTGCGGGATAGAAAAGTGCAATAAATTAAACTATTCACACCGAACGAATTTTCATTATCCTCTGCACGACACATAACACTGATTTCTTATATTTACTTACGAAATATTGAATGCTGGCGTGGCTTTGTCCAATTAATTTACTAATTTTTCTACGAGAATTTTCATTTTCATAGAGGCTAATTATGATATTCCTCTCTTCTGACGTCATTTCATTTCTTTTGGTAGATATTTTAATAATAAACGACACTTGACTATTATGAACAGGATAATACTAAACGAAATGAAACAAAAACTAAGAATTTTGTTTTATATCTTGTAATAACATGTTTAAACCTTAATGAAATACTATATCATGTTATCGTCGTTCAAAGTTGAGCACCTAGTGGTGTATGAATACTTTTTTCGGATACTGTATATTCATTCACTGAATGAAAATAAAAGCGAATAGATTCGCTAAGAATATTAATTTCTGAAATGGCTCTCGTAAGTAGTGCATTTATAAATATTGTCTTGGATGTAACATTTAATAAAAAAGCTAGTGGCGGTTGAACTATCTTGAAAGTCTCTTTGGAGGGTGATCTTGACGATATATCACAGTCAAGGTTATCATTTTTACTAATTGACATGTTGCGTCGAGTCCTGTTTTGTAATTAACAATTTATTGAAATTTAATGATATTTGAAATGGGATATGTTTCGGATGTGACGGAGCGGATGTTGGATAGATGGGTGGTAGCGGTGCCTTGTTCTCGTTGCTCTTCGTTGCCTTTGGTAGTTGTTTCCTTTCCTTGTTTCCTTGGGTTGCTGCTCGTTCGTCACTCCGTCACTGCCGATCATCCTCGTTTCCTTCCTGCGTTACTGTTTCCTTCTTGCTAACTCTGACTCCTGACTGTTGACTGACTGATTCTTAACTGCAAAATGCCTTATATTTATATGATTTTGGGGATCCGGTAAAGAACCAATCACGATCGAGTGTTTGAAGGGCGCTTGTAGGCCCGTGTGGTGGTCGGTCGGTCGGTCGGTCGGTCGCCCGATGGATTTTCTGAGGAGGTCATTGCGGTCTTCCAGAAGGTGCGCGAACTTCTTGTAATCCCTTGGTCTCCCTATGCTTTTTATTGTTGTGGGTAGATGGTATGAAGAATAATCGTGTACGATGCGAAGTTATGTGTCTTTACTAAATATATGTACATATATACAAAACTCTCCGAACTCTCACTGTCTATCGGACTCAGCGGGATAATCGAGGAGAGCATTCTTTCGCGACGTTAATCTCTAGACGTGTCGCAACCAAGTCTGTGTCTTAAAAACTATAACTTCGCGCTTGCCCTGGTAAAATTCCGAAACAACTAACTTGGCTAACCCGCGCGCTGGGTATTTTCCAATCAGTGCTGTTCCCACGCGCTGGGCCCACGTGCACGAAGGTCGATGTGCGGCCGACCCAAGTACCCTTCAGATAATCCCTTATTTTACGACGGTTTCTGTTTGCTATTGAGGACCTTCGGAAAAAACTCTAATAAACATGCGTTGTAAAGATCTGGAAAATGTCGACTCAAAAATAGCTTCGTCGAACGAGAAACGTAATTACGTTCGTTGTTTGCACGAAGAAGAAACTTTCTCTTGTGCGCACGGCTGGGCGCTACATTGTTTCGCAGGAACAAATTTATACTAACCGGAAATCTATTAACGTGTTACGTACATAGATTTCTCCTAATCTCCCTTTTCGTAAACCTGTGACAACTACCTCTGCTGCTTCTATACATGTACGAAGCATGCATTTTTATACCCTCGCACAATAGGAACCACCGGACTTTGGTTACCTACACCCGATGCATTTCCTAGACCGAGAGGGGGCAAAGTATGACCCATGTTTTTGGTGACGCAGTGTTTTGACAAAAGTGACACACAGGTCAGCCTAATCAGTGACTCGCGGAAAATGTTTGGAGTATTACATAACAGTACGACGCGTCTTTTAGTTAGAAATTAGGGTCGATTTCACATAAGGTAATTTCGTGATGTACTTTATTTTTTATTTTTATTGCGAAAAGAACTTTAATAAGTGACATACTTATTGCTCTTTGAAATGTGCTATTCATACATTTTTGAACTTTATCTGAATGCTCGTACCATTGATCAGGGTTATTTAGCGATAATTTTGTCAATATTGGAATTATCGCGCGTATTGTTCTTTCAGCCTGTTCGTTTCCTATGGCATATGGCTTGTAACGTTCAGTCATACGCATAACAGGAAGTTTTCATTCGTGCAAACGACAAACGTAATTTACGACTCGTTCGCGAAGCTATTTTTGAGTCGACATTTTTCAGATCTTGTCAACGCATGTTTATTAGAGTCTTTTCCGAAGGTCCTCAATAGCAAACAGAGACCGTCGTGAATTAGGGGATTATCTGAAGGGTACTTGGGTGGGACTCATTGGATTGCGCCACGTGGATCCGGCGCGGATGGCCTGAAGAAAAGTACCATGTTTTCACGGCAAAATGCATCCCATCCGTTCACCTCGCCGTTCCGAAAACAAGCACATTTAGGGCGGAAGGGATAGGTGGTGAATAGGAAAAACTAACAGCTCTGATTGGAAAAGACTTAGTGCGTGAGTTAGCCAATCAGTGTTGTATCCGAATTTTGCCGGAGAAATGCAATGTTATAGTTTGTAAGAAAATTCCTTGACCCCGACGCGTCGAGCGACAAACGTCGTGAGCGATCATTTCACCGGATTAGTAAGCTAAGCCCGATAGATCGTGAAAGTCGGCAGATTTTGTATATACATATATATATGTATATTGTTACGAACATCGGATGGATGACCGGTGCCGCCTTGGAATTCCCTTGCCGAAATAAAAGACGGCAACACGGTTCAGAGTCTTCCAACCGAGCTGAACTTCGGCAGTGGTGTTTGTGACAGCAAACTCGACGTATTGAATTCGATAATTTAAAAATATTGTAAAAGAATTGTAACGAAAGCAATAAATTATTAATTATGCCGCGGACTCGTGGAACGGGGCGATGGGAACCGGACGAGGTTCCCGAAGTTCGCAATATTGCCGAAGGCGGCACCGGTCATCCATCCGGTGTTCGTAACAATATATATATATATATATGTGTATATATATATTTAAAAAAACGTGACTTTACACCACACATAATTATTACAATGAACCTACCTACAAGCTTTTGTGTCTTCCTCTTCGTAATATTATTGGAAATCTAATGACGTGAATGCGGTTCCTTTATCGGAGATAATACGATCTAGATTTCCAAATATTGCATGTTGGCTATCTCGTTTGTTAATGATTTCTTTAATATTGGTTGTTTTCATTGGATACAAACACATGAGTTTGGAAAATCCGTCTACCACCACGCAAATGTGGTGCGATATGTTTTGCTTGCTAGTGTGGACCTACGAGATCGACGTGATATGTATCTAAGAGTCTCGATCCATTTGGAATTGGCAATAGTTCGTCCTTCGCGTGTCCCTAACTTCCTCTCCGAT
>NW_027581204.1:0-4649 GCF_028453695.1 Augochlora pura
AAATGTAATTGCGAAAAATGTAATGCATGAGATTGCAAGTTTTCTGTTCCTTTTATGCCTTTTCGGAATGAACGATCAGACGCGGATTGGCTACAGGTGAGATGGAGAGGGAAGTCAGAGGGCCCGGGCCTCGCGGTGACGTAGTACCGGGAAAACCCAAGTCAGTGACGTAGCACCGGACGAAGCCCGAGCGAGTGGCCGGCGCGGCCCATCTGGCGACCCTACCATAAACTGGAAAACTAATTGGAAGAAATCGCTTTATGATCGGCTATATTAATAAAGCGAGTTAGCGCAAATGGGATTTCTTAATGTAATTATGCGATATAAAAAGGACACTAAAGTAATAACCGTATGAATTGACAAAACCCGAATTTGAAAGAAATAAAGAAATAATTGCAAGGCAAAGTTCCGTTGTAGGACGGAACAGTGCTGTAGAATCTATTGCTTGTGTAATGTTTGAGTTTAGTTTTTCGATAAACGTGTCGATTTCGTCCGTAGAAAGATTTCTGTCGTTTGGGATGTCGGGGTTATCGGTTTCGTTTAAGTATAGTTTGTATTGTTTCCAGTCTGTTTTATGGAAATTGTACTTTATGGTGGGACTTGGTTCGTCTATTTCGAGGCAGTCGAAGGACGGGATTGAAATTTTGAAAATGGAAGCCCTATGGTCACTGTCGTATCTGAAAGAGTTTAGTGCTTTAGGAGCGGGTAAGTCGTAAAATTTTATCCTATCGTCCGCGAGACAAAGATCTATAAACGCGCCGCTAGACGGAAAAGACGGAACAATTGTTCTGAGGAGTGACATTTTGTAAGTTATTCTATTTTCGGAGTACCATTTGTTTAGGGCGACCCCTCTTGCATCGTTCAAGGTATTACCCCAGGAGGTATGTTTTGCATTTAGGTCTCCGGCTAGGAGGTAGTAATTGTGGGGTCTGTGGAGTTCTAATATTTGGAATAAATTTTTTAGTTCTATCATAAATTCTTTTCTGCTATTGCTAGCCGCGTATGCTGATATTATTAAGATTTTATGGTTATTCTGTATTTTTATTTCGATTATCGTCGTTTCGAGGCTTATGTTGCTTTTGATGCTATTCGGCTGTATGGATTTGTATGACAGTGATTTGTGTATTAGGATCCCTGTCCTTCCTGCTTGTTTAGCGCCCGGTCTATCGTTTCTTAGTATGTTGTAATCTTTAACCCTCTATGGGCCGAATTTTTGTTTTAAATCCAAAAAAATTGGTGGAACAAAAAATCAGCAATTATAAACCTATATATGCAAATGAGAACAAAAAATTTCGGTTCAAACAATTTTATTGCAGTAATTACACTATGTGACTTTCAAGTCACAGCGGCCTATAATGTTTGAAACCGTGTCTATGAAAACTTAAGCGTGGAATGCCACAAAACAGTTTGCACTTGGCGTTAAACATAAATGGACATTGCATTTGGAACATTTAATTTTTGGAACTCCTTTACATCCGGGATTTTTACAACGTCCTCTGTTATCCGAAAAAATTGGCCAATGTGCTACTTCATCCTTTCGGACGTCTTCTACAGGTAGTATTGAATTTGATCTCCTTTTTCTTTTATTTTGCAATTGTTTATATACTTCGCTTGAAGCAGAACGCCCTCTTTTCTTTTGGGTTCCTTTGCGTTCCTGACATAAACAAGATGCAATTTCGGTTTTGAATGTCAATAAACTATATTGACGGTTGGGGCTTACAGAATGCGATATGCAATCTCGCTTATATAAGAGCCAAGCATTGACCACCGCTAAATCTAACAAATGAAACATAATGCGGTGGTACCATTTCTTTGATCGAATTTTTATTCGATACAATGCTATCAATGAATCAACTAAATCTACACCACCCATGTGTTGATTGCATATTTTTACTATATTTGGTCGTTGTACGTCGATCATTCTGTTTATTTTTTTGTCCCACCTTTTCACTATGTCTATTGGTTCAACTTCACAAAACGTGCTCATCAAATGAACAGCCTTATTATCGTACCACTTTACCGCATTTATGGTGACCCTGTCAATAGACGTAGAAAGTATCTCATAACTTCCTCGGCCCTTAGTTTTCATGAGTTTATCGGACGGAAATTCACAGTTTTTTAGTCGGTTTGACCGCACTGTTGCAATACTTTGTATTCCTAATTTTTCTAACTCAGTTATTAAAGGCAACGTCGAAAACCAATTGTCGAAACAAATTTTGTAAAACGATTGCTTGGGAATAATTTTTGCCAAACGTAATACCACATTACCACTACTTCCGACGTTAGGTAATTCGGGATCATGTATCACCTTGCCGGTGTAAATTTCAAAATTATATATGAGTCCTGTTGAGTCGCATAGTAAAAAAGCCTTGTAGCCCCATTTTTTAGGTTTTTTGGGCATATAGTTTTTTAGGCTATGTCTTCCTTTGAACGGTATAATTTGCTCGTCAACACACACGTGTTCCGACATTGGAATGCGATTAAAATTTTTCACTAATTTATCCAGAATGGGTCTTATTTTTTGTAATTTATCGGTCACTTCTGCATTGTTTGTTGTATTGGCCTGTAAATTCTTACTAAAATGTATTTTTGATTTTATGTCTCTCCATCGCGTACGACTTATGGTATCGGCAACAGCAGACACCCTTGTCTTTGAATTCCAATACATTTCCGTTCTCGGTAATCCATAAATTGACAAAAAAGCAGCAGCCGAAGAATTGTTCAATTTCATTGACTGAAACAGCAATGGGTTTTGCTGGATCACATTGTAATGCATATATGTTGGTATAATCAACTATATTGCTTATAATGTCCATGTCAAATAGTTGTCGAAAATAAGTCATAGGAGAATGGGGTGCTTCAGGGACGTTAGGGCAATCTCCTTTCCAAGGGCGATAAAAGCTATTATTATTCGTGTGGGATAGTGGCTGCCAAACAATTTTTTGTGGTCCTGCATCTTCCGTATCTGACGAAGATTGATCACTAAATTCTTCATCACTATCGATAATATTTATGCGTCGTCGGGGAAATACTATTATATCCTCATCGGACTCGGAATCTAATAACGAGTCATCGGACCTATTACCGCTAATTCGTCTAATTCTAATTCCTCTGTTTCTTTCATGTGACTTTCTATTCATGTTTTGGGTATATAATGTATATATCTGAAAACGGAAGAAAGCATAACCTTATTATAAATGTACCGAAATCTGCCATGATGGCCCACTGTTACTTCAAAGTTACAAAACTTTATTATATAAAAAAAATGACAAACTGAAAATTGAAATGCAAACAAATAGGTTGTTACTGATATACGTACCCAGAGCTATTATGTGCACCTTTTTTTTCTTTCGTAATCACTATTAGAATTTCAAATAATATCAATTCAATCAAAATGTTTCGCTTATACGTACTCCGGACAGTTTGCACAGCATTTACTTTGTTATTTCAGACTGAAGAAGCTAGCAACGGTCATAAATATTGATACTGGTTGTCATGACAACGTTAAAGAATTAAGATTTATGCGACATCTTACAACAAAAGGCATAATTATTTGGTAAAATATCAATAAATTGAAATGTGACCTGAAAGTGTTGTTTATTAACTAAGAGGTGGAGAATCGCAGAAAAAGAATTACTACACACGTGGATATATATATTTTACTAGAGAAAAGATTGAACGCGTGTTTACTGCCCGACGATCGCACATAGAAGAACGAGTCGCGGTAGGCTCGCTCGGGAGACGGTCGACCCTCGCCTTTGTCTTCCATAAAGCCTCGTATCGCAACGAAAACAACGGGTACCCTTAAGGTACGGTCCCGTTTCCAACACTTCCCCTCGAGACGGGGCGTATAGTCTACTCGGTCTGAATCCCGATCAGTCCCAAACGACTGGATAATCTGTTATGTTTCGGGCCCGGCAAGCCCTTTGTGAGGACGTCGGCCAGCATTTCCTCGGTACAGATGTACTTTATTTTTACCTTCTCGTCTCGCAACGCGCCGCGTACAAAGTGATGCCTTATGTCTATATGTTTTGTACGATTATGGAATATCGGATTTTCGGCTAGCTTGATCGCGCCTTGATTGTCGCAGTGCAGGGTGACATTCGCCAGGTTCTTAAAACCTAGCTCCGAAAGAAAACTGCGCAGATGAATTGCCTCCTTCGTAGCCTCGCTCAGGGCCATGTATTCCGCCTCTACGGATGAGAGAGCCACGGTCCTTTGCTTCCTCGATTCCCAAGAAATTGTAGCGCTGGCCAGAAGGAAAGAATATCCCGTGAACGACCTTCTGTCGTCGGAACAGTTTCCCCAATCCGCATCCACGTAGCCCTGCACCGGCTCTCTGCTTGCTTTGTACGTAAGGCCTAAATCGCGTGTACCCTTTAAGTAACGCAGAATACGTTTCGCAGCCGCCCAATGCGACTTACCGTAACAATTGTTAAATTGACTTAATGCGCTTACCGCGTGCGCTATATCGGGTCTGGTCGCTACTGCCAGGTACATTAGTGAACCCATAAGTTCCCTGAACGGAAGTTTATCCTCGACCCCCCCCTGAACTTTCGTTTGGTTCATTCCGTAACTTATTATTTACTTCTAACGGAGTCTAACATGACATCCCCCGCCATTTTAGGATCACATGCTTTAATAACCTT
>NW_027581205.1:0-4648 GCF_028453695.1 Augochlora pura
CTGTCCGATTTCCGGATCCGTCTTCGAGGAATCGCCGCTTGCAAGGGAGCCTGAATCGTCGCTGCGTTTCGAATGAACCTATGGTAAAAATTTACCATCCCCAAAAACCTGCTCAACCCTCTGGCGTCCTTCGGTTCAGCGAGATCTAATATAACGCGGACTTTATCGTCTAAGGGCTTCAAACCTTCCGCGCTAATGGTGTGCCCGAGGAAATTTACGGACGCCTGGCCGGAAACGCACTTGTCGTGATTTATGGCCAGACCGTAGTGGGCAAGACGCTTGAACAGGTGGTCCAAATGTTGCCGGTGCTCGTCAACCGACCTGGAAGCTACAATTATATCGTCCAGGTACGGAAAGCAAAAATCTAGGCCCGCGGTAACCCGTAGCTCATGTGGGTGAACTCGAAGGAACCGAAAGGGGTGATTATGGCCGTTTTAGGAATGTCTTGTTCGCGGATCGGAATTTGCTGATACGCGCGCACCAGGTCGACGGTAGAAAACACGGTTTTTCCGCACAGGAACGCGGTACTGTCTTGCAAAAATGGGATGGGGTAACGGTCTGGAGTTGTCACACCATTCAGTCTCCTGTAGTCACCGCACGACCGCCAGTCACCGTTTTTCTTTGGCACGAGATGCAAGGGTGATGCCCAAGGGCTCTTGGTCGGGCGGCATAACCCCTGTTGCATCATGAATGCGAATTCGGCTTTGGATGCCTGCAGACGAGCGGGGTCTAAGCGCCTAGCCTTAGCCGTGATGGGTGGTCCGGTGGTCTCGATATAGTGCTGCACGTTGTGGGCTGGCTGCGGCGGTGTCACGCAGGCACGAGTTAAACTCGGGCACCTTCTGAGGATGTCGCCGTACGGATGATCATCGGCGATGCGGCGGATCTGCGGAGATTCTCCAGCGCAGGGACGACCCTGGACCACGATGTTCGTTTCACCGTCGATCAACCGACGGTGCCGTACGTCCACTAGCAGGTGGAGATGCGACAGCATATCCGTCCCGATGATCGGCTGATTCACCTCAGCGACGACGAATGGCCACGCGAACTCCCTCCGAAGCCCCAGGTTCAACGGTAACCGCTGTTGTCCATACGTTCTAATCGGCGTTCCGTTGGCGACATAAAGGGGAACGCCGGAAGGCCCCTGACGATCTCGACGGGCAGCGGGCAGGACAGATACATCCGCTCCCGTGTCGACCAGGAAACGCAATCCGGTCTCCTTGTCGAAGACGAAGAGGCGACGACGCTCAACCTCCCGGAAATCTGTCGCCAACGACAACCTGGTGTTTAGTTTCCCACGTGGGTGTTCTTCCAGCTGTAGGGCTGAAAGCACTTCAGGGCTTTCTCGCCGTACTTCGCGTGTAGGCGACACAACCTGTTGCGCGACTGGGAGCGTTGCCTGCGGTGTGGCGATCTCGCTAACGGCGACCGGCCTCGACGGCGATCCGGAGGACGCCTCTTGCCGCCATTCGGAGACCAGCCTCCGGCTTCGAGTCGGCTGATTCGCTCCACCAACCAACCGACCTTCGGGGCCAAATCGTCCGTCCGCGGGGACGACGTCGACGCAGCGCTGACGTTTTGTCTGGACAGATCTAGAATTTTATCGGCCAGACGGGCCAATTCGTCCACGTCCACGGAGCACGTGGTGAGGATGCCCTGGGCGTGAGAAGGCAGCCGCTGCATCCACAGCGACTTCAGCAGGGAGTCGGGTACTTTGTTCTGCTCGAGCTCCCGCATGTGGCGAAGCAGTTACGACGGTCGTCTGTCGCCCAAGTCGACCTCGCTCAGCAGCGTTTGCAGGCGTTTCTCCTCGCCCTGAGAGAAGACGCGGATGAGCCTCTCCTTGACCCTCGTGTATGGCTCAGTCACGGCCGCATGGCGCAAGATATCGCCGACGTCGACGAGCGTGGATTCGTCCAGATTTTGTATCACATAGGACGAGCGTGTCCTCTCAGTGGTGATGGATGCGGTGTCGAACTGCGCTTCCATATGAGTGAACCAGAGCTCGGGGTTCGACTTCCAGAACGGCGTGTGGCGGACGCCCACACGTGCTACGTCGGCGGTGGGTACGACGCGCGGCTCAGACGCCATAATTCGACACGCGATTTTTAAAATGAGTGAGGGTGGGCCCCGCCAAACGCGCCTAAACCAATCACGTTTCCTTACGCGGTATAAGCGCGGCCTATTCAGATCACGTCGGAGTCACCAATTTTTCTGTGGCTGTGCACGTGGTAAAAGCAATGTGCGCGTGCTGCCACTAGCCTCGGGTCCGTTATGCGCGGATCCGGCAGACGGCAAGGGTACGTGAAGCAGGCTTTAGCAAAACGAAACTCTCCGATTAACAATAACGATAACTGAGTTGCATCGTACGGTGCCTCGAGGGTCGCGCATGCGCATCGACGATGCGCCCGCCTTGATGCTGTATGGCCCATGGCCAACCGCCACAAGTCTTTGTCACGAGCGCTATCTGTTGGTGGCGTCGTTGACGATGCACTCGTTTTTGCCTGCACATGTACCGATTCCCACCACCAGCAATCCTGCTTCCTCCTCTCCCTTCTACCTTTTTGAAACTTTCTTTCATTTTTATGAAAATTAACTTTCTTTTAATAGGTTTTCCCTGGGAACGATGATCTGAGTGCCACGTCGGAAATACTACCGCTTGAATCTGATTTATTAGCTTCGATCCTTCTTTGGTATTCATCCAACACTTTCTCGGTAACATAGTCAACTGTGTGACCGGTCTTATTTTTATATACCTGTTTTTGGTTTGGCCGTACCGAATTGCCGGTCCGCACAAATTCGGTGCGACGGGTTCGAGTCTCTGGACGGGAAGAGATGGTAATTCCGTAAGTGAGTAGTCGTAGGTGGAGACAAGGACAATTTATTTTTATTAAATAATCAATACGCCGTGACGGAGGCGTCTAGCGACGTAGATTGTGAATTTCTTATAAAGTACCGGAAAGCGCCTGTCCGCTCCACGCCTGACAACGCTGGGTCTAAATTGAACTAAGTAATTTGTGATGAATTGCTTGGGGTTTTGCCTGACAACTTGGCCTTTTTTGATTACCCGTCACGACGGTTGTGAGGTACTTCCGACGGGTCGGAGTTCGTTCGAACGTTACCCGACGGAGGCTAGCCCTGCCCGCGAAGATCGCACGGGCAGCTTGTGCCCTGCTGGTCACTCCGCGAGGTTATGCTTTGCCTCAGACCGTTTTACGCGCACCGCTTAGCTGAATCAGTTCTTTCAGACCGGGGCGTGCCGCTCGGCTTTCCGAACTAAATCACTAGCGATCTACACTCGTTCTCGTTTCGAGAGAGTCTCTCCGGTTTGTTTTCCCTTCTTCAGGGAACGTCCCCAGCGAGCTCAAACGACCCAGGAAGGAGTGGCTCGTCCCGTTTCCTGCTAGGACGTCGACTTCCCAATGTTCGATGACGACGAAAGTTGACTAATGAATGGATATGACTTGACTCTGACGCCTTGCGAAAAGCCACCCGATACCACGCGGTGCAGTGCCGGTGCACAGCTTGTTGCTCCCGACTCCTCGGTTTGAGGCGCCTGCTGACCAGGGTGAGACAGGACAGTTTGCCTGTTGCTCACAAATCGGTTTGATTTTGCTGGTTCCAGCAGCGTTTTCGCAATCCCGTGAAAGTACTGTTGCCCGCTTCGCTGTCAGACGTAGAGTGCCTTCTCCCGTTCGCGCATCGACCACCTTCGATTAGCGATTGAGTGGAGATCAAGTGGGGACCGATGCGCACGCAAATTTCTTTGAGAGAGGGGGCATCACGCGATGTTCACACACACACACACAGGCGGTATACCTCAACGGTGTACCTCTCGACCGAGGCATATGTAACCTGGTCATGAAAACCCGGTTACAACTGTTAGTGATCATCAACTGTTACAATCACCAAACCTGAGTAGGATTCCGGTAGGCTCACTAGAAGAACTGCAACAATCTCTTCATTTTCAAGTGGTTTCCCCTTTTCCCGTAGTAATGCTACCACCCTCATGATAGCGTCTATGTGGTCGTTCATTGGTCTACTTTTGTATTATATTCCATACAATTTCGCTGTCTTCAAAATATAAATTTGGAATTTTTCACAGTCAATCTGGTGACCGCTTGAGATTACTTGCAATATTATATAGAATTGTGTGATTAAATTTTCATTTATCCCGGTTATCTGCGCAGATACTGCGTGACTTTGAAAAAATCGACGAGCAGTGTTACCTGTGGATAAAATGATAATTGTATTTTTATTAATGATACTATTCAACTGTAGAATTACAATAAGCTTCACATAATATTAATAATAAGAAGAACATTACCATCATTTGTGCTGCCAAATCCTTGCTTCGGCTGATCTACCAGTATGCCTGATTCGAAGCGGAGACCCTTCCTGATGTTCTTCTTTTGCTGCTCTTCCATCATTTATTTATCTTGTGAAGTGCGTACTTGCCATTTTTTATGCCTAATCTATAAGACAAGCTCAAGCAGTACTTCAAAAACCGGATCCAGGCATGTAGCGTGGATGGCCCGAATTTAACGTTATCTTCTCTAACCTCTTGTTTTAAGATAAAATCTATATTATTAAAATCTTTCGACGTGGCCTGGCATAAAAAGCAACGTTGGGCCGATGCTACATGTGC